>NC_069503.1:311233150-311415650 GCF_027579735.1 Bombina bombina
ATTTGGTTGGTCATTGCCCTTAGAAGGGCATTTGGTAGGGCAGTGCCCTAAAGCACTTTTGCTAAAAAAAAAACCAACACAAAAACCCCAACCCTATTCTAAAAAAAAAATACCCACCAAATAAAAAGGTGGTACTCACAATACATCCACACCAACTGTGGTGCTCTTCTTCTATCCCAGTGGCATTGATCTTCTATCTTCATCCTGGCAGTGGCGGTGGTCTTCCATCTTCATCGTGGTGGTGGTGGTCTTCTATCTTCATCCCAGCAGCAGTGATTAATATTGTAGAGGGGAACTTTGCAGTGGGCTATGTGGCGGTGTAGGTGTTAATAATGTAGTTTAGTGCAATTTTTTCCTCCGGCCAAACTCTTTACATATAAACAGTTGCGTAAAAAGTTTTAGCGTTAAATGTGATTGCGTTTGAGTGATCACATATACTTTCATTTTGTAATAAGAGCGGACATTGCTACTCAACGCTGCCCATAGAAAATATGGGGAGTGTAAATTATCGTTATTTTGTGTTAACAAATTTGCGTTAATTTAAACAGTGCAGTGTAAAAACACAGCGATTTCACAATCACGTTTACTCTTCTCACGCTAAAGATAGTGCTCCACTCATAATTTGGCCCATAGACAGATTCACAGGTACACCTATAGTTCATACTGTGTAATCGTGAACCTGAGGAATCAGTTACCCTTTGCTAACATATTACACAGTCTCTTTACACATCGGTAAGTACCTGTAGGTGGGTTTAACCCCTTAACGACCAAGGACGTACGTCATATGTCCTCAAAAAAAATACAGTTAATGACCGAGGACGTATGGCGTACGTCCTTGGTCTGGAAAGCAGCTAGAAGCGATCCTGCTCGCTTCCAGCTGTTTTCCGATTATTGCAGTGATGCCTCGATATGGAGGCATCCTGCAATAACCCCTGTTGGCCATCCGATGCAGAGAGAGCCACTCTGTGGCCCTCTCTGCACCGGACATCGATGGCCGGTATCGTTTGTGGGTGGGAGCTTACGTGGGAGGCCATCGATGCTCTGTGTGGAGTGGAGGGGGAGGGATCGGGGGCGGGACCTACGGGGCATGCACAGACGCATGCGCGTGCATGGGGGCGGCGGGCGGGCGCGGGTGGGAACTGCTACACTACAGAAAAAAATGAAGTTAAAAGTAATTTTTTTTTATTTTTTTAAGTAATACAAATTGCATTTAAGGGATCTGGAAGGGGTGGGGGGGTTGGTCTTGGGGGGGGGAAGCTACACTACAGAAAAGTGCATTTTTTTTAAAAAAAAGGTACATTTTTTACTAAACTGGGTACTGGCAGACAGCTGCCAGTACCCAATATGGCGCCCATTAAGGCAGAGGGGAAAGGTTAGAGAGCTGTTTGGTGGGGGATCAGTGAGGTTGGGGGCTAAGGGGGGATCCTACACATCAGCATATGTAAATATGCTAAAAAAAAAAAAAGGCCAAATACCTTTTATTTTAGTACTGGCAGAGTTTCTGCCAGTACTTAAGATGGCGGGGACAATTGTGGGGTGGGGGAGGGAAGAAAGCTGTTTGGGAGGGATCAGGGGGTCTGATATTTCAGGTGGGAGGCTGAGCTCTACACTAAAGCTAAAATTAACCCTGCAAGCTCCCGACAAGCTACATAATTAACCCCTTCACTGCTAGCCATAATACACGTGTGATGCGCAGCGGCATTTAGCGACCTTCTAATTACCAAAAAGCCATGCCAAAGCCATATATGTCTGCTATTTCTGAACAAAGGGGATCCCAGAGAAGCATTTACAACCATTTGTGCCATAATTGCACAAGCAGTTTGTAAATAATTTCAGTGAGAAACCTAAAGTTTGTGAAAAAGTTTTTGAAAAAGGGAACCTTTTTTTTAATTTGATCGCATTTGGCGGTGAAATGGTGGCATGAAATATACCAAAATTGGCCTAGATCAATACTTGGGGTTGTCTACTACACTACACTAAAGCTAAAACTACCCCAAAAAGCTCCCTACATGCTCCCTAATTAACCCCTTCACTGCTGGGCATAATACACGAGTGGTGCGCAGTGGCATTTAGCGGCCTTCTAATTACCAAAAAGCAACGCCAAAGTCATATATGTCTGCTATTTCTAAACAAAGGGGATCCCAGAGAAGAATTTACAACCATTTATGCCATAATTGCACAAGCTGTTTGTAAATAATTTGAGTTAGAAACCAAAAGTTTGTGAAAATATTTGTGAAAAAGTGAACGATTTTTTGTATTTGATCGCATTTGGCGGTGAAATGGTGGCATGAAATATACCAAAATGGTCCTAGATCAATACTTTGGGTTGTCTACTAAAAAAATATATACATGTCAATGGATATTCAGAGATTCCTGAAAGATATCAGTGTTCTAATGTAACTAGCGCTAATTTTGAAAAAAAAAAATGGTTTGGAAATAGCAAAGTGCTACTTGGATTTATGGCCCTATAACTTACAAAAAAAAAGCAAAGAACATGTAAACATTGGGTATTTCTAAACTCAGGACAAAATTTAGAAACTATTTAGCATGGGTGTTTTTTGGTGGTTGTAGATATGTAACATATTTTGGGGGTCAAAGTTAGAAAAAGTGTGTTTTTATACCATTTTTCCCCATATTTTATAAAACAAATTATAGTAAATTATAAGATATGATGAAAATAATGGTATTTTTAGAAAGTCCATTTAATGGCGAGAAAAACGGTATATAATATGTGTGGGTACAGTAAATGAGTAAGAGGAAAATAACAGCTAAACACAAACACCTCAAAAATGTAAAAATTGCCTTGGTCGCAAACGGACAGAAAATGGAAAAGTGCTGTGGTCATTAAGGGGTTAACCAATGCTTTTTTGCTTTTTGCTTAAAACGACGCTTAGCTTAAAAGGTGCTAGAAAATGTTTTGCATCTTTATTTTTCCTGTATACAATGTGTGGCTTAGTATCCAACCTGGGTCCTAAAACTGGATCCTTTTGAATAATGTGCCTGTGTAATCGTAATATTTTTTCTATGGCCTTCCTACCCTCTGAATAAGTCATAATGAATAAAGGGTTCTCTCTAGTGACATTAGTGACCTGTTTCTTCTTTGTGAGCAGTAAGTCCCTTCTATCCGAAGCTAAAGTTTTTTGTTTTGCCTATTGTAGCAGGTTCTCTTTATACCCCTTATCCAAGATTTTTTTGGTTAATAAAATATCAGCTTCATCTAAAACATCATTTTTTTAGCACAATTCCTTCTAATTACTTTATATTGGCCAAAGGGGACATTTTTTAATCCACTTGTGTAAATGTGAAGAATCCATTCCTATCTGTACTTTTGCAAAACTATTTACACATGAGCTTATTATTGGAAACCAGTAGTAGACACAAATCTAAAAACTCCATTTGTGTATCTGAGATTTTACCAGTAGACCTCAGATTGAATTCATTATTATTATTAAGATGTTGTATAAATTAGTCTGCTGAATAGTGGTCTCCTTGCCCTACCATAATAATGTGATCAATATATCTATAATATTTTTTATATTATAAGCATATGGATTATTGGAACAGATAAAAAATCTTCAAAATCACTAATAAATAAGTTGGCATAAGAGGGAGCCATGGTAGTACCCATGGCTGTCTGGTGAATTTGTTGAACTTATTTTCTAGCACAAAATAATTGTGTTTAAGAATAAACTTTATACTTTATGTAATATGTTTATCTGGTATATCCCAATGTTTACACTGAGAGGAAATAGCTGCTAGACATTTATTATGAGGAAGCTGTATAATGAAGCAACATCACATGAAATCCTTCCATACCATACCTTCCATTTTGTCAATCACATCTGTAATATCCCTTTAAAAAAGA
This sequence comes from Bombina bombina, assembly GCF_027579735.1. Lineage (NCBI taxonomy): Eukaryota > Metazoa > Chordata > Amphibia > Anura > Bombinatoridae > Bombina > Bombina bombina. The sequence goes on from NC_069503.1 coordinate 311,237,016, forward strand.
TCAGACATTTTTGACTATCAGTTGTAGATACCAATCTATATATTTGGAAAGGTTATCAGTCAAAGGACAGATACCAGATATTATTGGTCTTCCATGGGGGTCAACAAGACTCGTGGATTTTAGGTAATTGATAAAAAATGGCTTGTCTTTGTGGATACTTAAATCTAATAACTGTTCCACAGTAAACTTAGATGTCCTTTTCAGGAGTTAATCTATACCCATCATTATTTAGACTGTCTAGAATCCCGACTCATGACATACAATTAGCATTCACAACTTTGTATTTTATATTTCTGTATCAAGATGCTGTTTAGCACAAAATCTTTTCAGTGTTAGCTTTCTAATATATTTTAAAAAGGTTGATATAAGTGTGAAATTTATAAGGAAGAGTTTGTTGAATCTACTTCCTTCTTTTGATTTATATTTTAGTACCCTTCACATTTTGTATTTTGATTGTGTATATGCAGTGATTTCACAAATTCTGTTTCTGCTTTGAATGTTTCTGTGATATTTAAACATTTAGGATCATACTTTGTATATTTCCGTGTATATTTTACATATTATATTGCATTTTGTATTTGCTCTATTGTAAAATAAAATTGGCAGCTTCAGAAAGTGGGAGGGACAGAGGAGTTCCATGGGACGAACAGGGGAGTTCCCTGGGTATGTCTGAATCTCTTACAATTGTCATGAAATGCTGTAAGCATGTTAAAAAAGCTGGTCTGATTTATCTAATCAGATGTATGCAGGGGAAGTTTGCTCAAAATTCACAATTCACTTATTTAACTGAGAGAAAATGAATATATACTAAACTAGAGGCAAAAGCAAGTTACGTTGTAGTGAAAATAATTCAGTTTAATTTGTATTTGCTGTAAACTGAGACTTTATATCAGCCCCCAGGTGGTCTCCTATTAAAAGGATAGTCTAGTCAAAATTAAACTTTCATAATTCAGAATCAAATAGAGCATGCAATTTTAAGCAACTTTCTAATTTACTCCTATTATCAATTTTTCTTCTAGACTTGTGCATGATCGAAATATTCGGTTCGGATCGATTCAGATTTTTTTGAATTTCGGTTCGGATCGATTAGAATTTGGAAAAATTCGAATGAATTTGTTTAGGATTCGTTTCGGATTCATTCGGATTCGAATAAATTCGTCTGGATTCGGTTCGGAAATTCGGAATTTTGATATGTGTTAAGTGGGATATGCTGTGTATTAGACTAGTATTATGTACTGTATATTAGGTGTAACCCATAGCAGAGTGATATAACCTAATATACTGTACAATACTAGGGTAATCCATGGCCATCTGAATTTACCGAATAAATCCGAACTAATTCGGATTTATTCGGTAGATTCTGCACTATTTTAATTCAGAAATTCGAATCGATCCGAATCTCCGAATTTACAGAATTTTCCAAATTTCCGAATGGATCTGAAACAAATCTCACATGTCTATTTTCTTCATTCTCTTGGTATCTTTATTTGAAAAAGCAAGAATGTAAGCTTACAAGCCAGCCCATCTTTCTTTCAGAACCTGGGTAGCGATTGCTGATTGGTGGCTACAGTTAACCAGAGCTCTGAAGTCACAGTAATCATTCTAGCGTAAATCCCGATCACGCTCACACATTCGGATTTACTTTCAACTTGTAATCTGGGTTACATTTAACTTGCGCACAAACGGCCTTGAAAACTCAATATCGCTTGTGTGCAAATGATACAGCTCCACTTGTATTCTACCCCTTTATAAGGAAATTTTTGGAATTGAATCTCTCTTCAAAGGAACAAATTTGTGTTTTAAAAAAAATGGTCAAAATCACCCTCAAGCTTTTTATGTCTTACATTTTACTGTGAGCAGAAATTGTTATTATGATATTAGTGATGTCCAGTTCATGAACGAATCGTTCATTTGAACTGGTTCTTTTCAGTGAACTGTATGAATCAGTTCACCAGACTGAACTGATTCGTTTGCAAACAGTTCACTTCCTGAGTCTGCAGCAGCACTGGTAATACGATCCTAGAGTGAGTTCTGCTTCTGCTAACTCCTCCTTTGCAAAGAATCACACAGCAGAATCTCACTCTAGGATCATATTACCAATGTTGTACTGTGTACTGTTAGCTAACTCGTTTTCAATGAATCAGTCTGTTAACAGTTCACTGATTCAAAAGAAGTGAACTGTTTGCAAACGACTCGGTGTACTGTTAACAGACTGATTCATTGCAAACGAGTTAGCTAACAGTACACTGAATCAAATATCAGGTCACACTCACAGCAGTTCTCAACAGACCCCTGCATTTACCCCCTAACTGCAACTTACATTAACCCATTCAGCATCCCATGTTTGTTTATATATATATATATATATAAAATTTGTTGTTCAACCCATTCAGCATCCCATGTTTGTTTTTATATATATATATATATATATATATATATATATATATATATATATATATATACAGGGAGTGCAGAATTATTAGGCACGTTGTATTTTTGAGGATTAATTTTATTATTGAACAACAACCATGTTCTCAATGAACCCAAAAAACTCATTAATATCAAAGCTGAATAGTTTTGGAAGTAGTTTTTAGTTTGTTTTTAGTTATAGCTATTTTAGGGGGATATCTGTGTGTGCAGGTGACTATTACTGTGCATAATTATTAGGCAACTTAACAAAAAACAAATATATACCCATTTCAATTATTTATTTTTACCAGTGAAACCAATATAACATCTCAACATTCACAAATATACATTTCTGACATTCAAAAACAAAACAAAAACAAATCAGTGACCAATATAGCCACCTTTCTTTGCAAGGACACTCAAAAGCCTGCCATCCATGGATTCTGTCAGTGTTTTGATCTGTTCACCATCAACATTGCGTGCAGCAGCAACCACAGCCTCCCAGACACTGTTCAGAGAGGTGTACTGTTTTCCCTCCTTGTAAATCTCACATTTGATGATGGACCACAGGTTCTCAATGGGGTTCAGATCAGGTGAACAAGGAGGCCATGTCATTAGATTTTCTTCTTTTATACCCTTTCTTGCCAGCCACGCTGTGGAGTACTTGGACTTCCTGTACCACTGCTTGAAGAAGGTGTCTTCCAAAAACTGGCAGTAGGACTGGGAGTTGAGCTTGACTCCATCCTCAACTCGAAAAGGCCCCACAAGCTCATCTTTGATGATACCAGCCCAAACCAGTACTCCACCTCCACCTTGCTGGCGTCTGAGTCGGACTGGAGCTCTCTGCCCTTTACCAATCCAGCCACGGGCCCATCCATCTGGCCCATCAAGACTCACTCTCATTTCATCAGTCCATAAAACCTTAGAAAAATCAGTCTTGAGATATTTCTTGGCCCAGTCTTGACGTTTCAGCTTGTGTGTCTTGTTCAGTGGTGGTCGTCTTTCAGCCTTTCTTACCTTGGCCATGTCTCTGAGTATTGCACACCTTGTGCTTTTGGGCACTCCAGTGATGGTGCAGCTCGGAAATATGGCCAAACTGGTGGCAAGTGGCATCTTGGCAGCTGCACGCTTGACTTTTCTCAGTTCATGGGCAGTTATTTTGCGCCTTGGTTTTTCCACACGCTTCTTGTGACCCTGTTGACTATTTTGAATGAAACGCTTGATTGTTCGATGATCTCGCTTCAGAAGCTTTGCAATTTTAAGAGTGCTGCATCCCTCTGCAAGATATCTCACTATTTTTTACTTTTCTGAGCCTGTCAAGTCCTTCTTTTGACCCATTTTGCCAAAGGAAAGGAAGTTGCCTAATAATTATGCACACCTAATATAGGGTATTGATGTCATTAGACCACACCCCTTCTCATTACAGAGATGCACATCACCTAATATGCTTAATTGGTAGTAGGCTTTCGAGCCTATACAGCTTGGAGTAAGACAACATGCATAAAGAGGATGATGTGGTCAAAATACTCATTTGCCTAATAATTCTGCACTCCCTGTATATATAATTTGTTGTTCAACCCATTCAGCATCCCATGTTTGTTTATGTTTATATATATATATATATATATATATATATATATATATATATATATATATAATTTGTTGTTCTTCATCTATATCTAAGCTAACTTTTACTTAGCAACAGCTACAAATTATATATATATATATATATATATATATATTTGTAGCTGTTGCTAAGTAAAAGTTAGCTTAGATATAGAGCTTGTAGTCCCAGTACACAGGCGTCGGACTGTCAGTGACTCATGATTCAGGAATGAATCAGCACTGCAGGAAATGAATCTGCGGCTCTACAGTTCACCTAGTGAACATGAGGTAGATCCTCTACCTCATGTTCAGTAGGTGAACTGGTGAATCGGTTCATGAACCGGTTCAGTTAATCGAACCGTCCGAAATGAACCGATTCACCCAGAAGAACAGAACTTCCCATCACTATATGATATGTATTCACTTCTTTGTGTTTGTGATAGTAGGTTTGGGTTACTTAACTAGATTAAAGGGACAGTCTAGTCCAAAATTAACTTTCATGATTCATATAGGGCATGTAATTTTAAACAATTTTCCAATTTACTTTTATCACCAATTTTGCTTCGTTCTCTTGGTATTCTTAGTTGAAAACTTAACCTAGGAGGTTCATATGCTAATTTCTTAGACCTTGAAGGCCACCTCTTTTCAGAATGCATTTTAACAGTTTTTCACCACTAGGGGGTGTTAGTTCATGTGTTTCATATAGATAACACTGTGCTCATGCACGCAAAGTTATCTGGGAGCAAGCACTGATTGGCTAAACTGCAAGTCTGTCAAAAGAACTAAAATAAAGGTGCAGTCTGCAGAGGCTTAGATACAAGATAATCACAGAGGTAAAACGTATATTAATATAACTGAGTTGGTTATGCAAAACTGGGGAATGGGTAATAAAGGGATTATCTATCTTTTAAAACAATACTAATTCTGGTGTAGACTGTCCCTTTAAAGATGTCCTATTGATAAGACAAGTCATATATTGATAAGACACAATGTGGTACTGAAGTCTGTTTGGTATTGTCTTTGTTTTCCCTTCACTGTCTTTATTAGACTAATATATATCGTATTTTTTAAGAACCTAAAGGGTAAAGCAGAAAGCCCTGTGAACAGTAATTTCTGTAATGATATACCTAAAGCTATAAAACACAGATTTTTCATAGTAGCTCCATTTTTAGCATCCTGATCAAACTCCCACCACAATTTAGTGGCAGCAGGTTATATGTGGCTTGCTAAATAATTGTGCCTCATTATAGCTGTTCACTAGGATCCGGTTGTCTAAGAGTTTCAGATAACCTATATTACATATTCACTTTGTAGAGTATGGAATAAAAAAATACAATTTACTTTTATTATACAGTTTTTTTAGTTGTATTTTTTTGGATACTCTTTATAACTCCTACAAGTTTGGAATTTACATGCACCGCTGCGTAAGGTGAGAGTAAAAGGAGCACACTTGAATTGGATCACAGCTGACCTCATTCAAATGTACCAATTTCGGGATTCATTGTGGTCAAAGTTCAAGCATACTGGCTCTATGAATGATCACTGTGTATATAGAAAATGGCGAAATATATGTACTAAACAAACAAAATTGGCTAAGGCGCAATATTTCTGTGAAAATCTGAACAATAATATATGTAACCCTAGAAAGTTTTGGAAACTCATAAATAACTTACAAAATCCACCAATCCACTCCCAACCCTCCACTGTCAATGTGGATAACCAAAACCTGCAACTCCCCTTAGAAGTAGCAAATGCCTTTAACAATTATTTTGTAGGATGCTCCACCACCCTGATTGACAAACTAATAAATGGCACGCATCCTGAAGCTACAAATGTGGATCAGGCCCCACTAAAACAGCAAAGACCCAATATAGAAAAGTTCAATTTTAGACCTGTACCCTTCAATGTCATTAAGAAACACCTCGATAATCTAAAAATGAAAAACCAGTCAGGACCTGATCAAATCCCAGCAATGCTGTTGAAGCTCAGTGCGCCGGCAATTGCTAAGCCTGTTGCAACCCTAATTAACGAATCCTTGGTGTCTGGATACATACCCAAACTCTGGAAAACTGCAAGAGTAGTGCCTATTCATAAAAGTGGGGAGTTAACCTTGGTTTCTAACTATCGTCCTATATCACTGCTCCCTGTATTGTCAAAAATCCTAGAAAAATGCGTCCATACGCAATTATGCGAGTATTACCAACTTTCTAACTATCTGACCCCTGATCAATCAGGTTTCAGACCGAATCACTCCACTACAACTGCCCTCCTAAAAGTTTGCAACGACATCCAAACTGCCATGGAACAAGGAGACCTAACTGGAGCTATTTTCCTTGATTTTGCAAAGGCTTTTGACACAGTGGACCATGACCTACTACTTCTCAAACTAAAAAACTCTGGTATTGCTGATCACCCGTTAACCTGGTTTAAATCATATGTATCGGATCAATCACAATATGTCTCTGTCTCTAACAGTGACTCCCTCCCTCTCCCAGTCACATGTGGTGTTCCCCAAGGTTCCATTCTCGGCCCCCTACTATTCACATTATTTATAAATGATTTGCCTAATGTCTGCAAATCCTCAACTGTACACATGTACGCAGACGACACGGTAATCTATGCAAACAAATCTGATCTGCTGCAGCTTGAAACAGTGCTCCAAGACCAGTTCACAGAGGTAGAAAAGTGGATCTCGAAAAACAAACTCTTCCTAAACACTGACAAAACGGTCACAATGATCTTTGGAACGGGACCTAAAATACATAAATTACAAAATTCCCATCTTCGCATCAAAACAAAATCCAATTGCACGCTGACCGCAGTCCACTCTTTTAAATACTTAGGTATGTTGTTAGACCCCAATCTATCTTTTGGACTCCACATAGAAAAAATTGCCTCTAAACTTTATCCAAAACTAGGTGCCCTGTACAGAAACAAATCTTGCCTCAGCCCTACAGTAAAGGAAAAGATTGTACAGCAAATGCTGATGCCTATCTTGGATTATGGGGACATAGTATATGCACCTGCTCCGCAAACTCACCTTAATAAACTAAATACGTTATATAACTCGCTCTGCCGCTTTGTGCTACAATGTAACTACAGGACCCACCATTGTGACATGCTAAAAGAACTAAACTGGCTGTCGCTGGAATCCAGACGCACCCTCCATCTTTCCTGCCTTGTCTTTAAGAGCCTTTCTGGGAAGCTCCCACCCTACCTGAGCAGAATGCTCTCCCCTGCTATTCCCACCTCCTATAACCTCCGATCCAATAACAGCACATTATTTAGCTTGCCTCAATACAAAAAGAAAGCAGCTCGATCCTCCTTTTCCTACAGAGCGCCACAAGTATGGAATGACCTCCCTCACACTTTAAAAACTTCCCCAAGCCTAAAATCCTTTAAGAGATACCTCTATACATATCTGAAAACAGAATGCTCCTGTCATGGTTGCTTAAATATTTCGTACCTGCTCTATTTTAAATGTTTGCATATATTGTGTATTATTATTGTTTTTGTATTGTATTGTACCCTATTGTATCAATGCAATGTTTTGTGATCCCAGGACATACTTGAAAACGAGAGAAATCTCAATGTATCCTTCCTGGTAAAATGTTTTATAAATAAATATAGTTTTAAAAGCTTCAAGCTTATATAAAAATTTAAAATGTGTTAGGGGAACAGACATTTTAAAAATAATTTTATTTATTGCCCACACGTTTTATACTCAGCCTAGGTCCTAAAGTACCACCAGGTCCCATTATAGATACAGCCCTGTTCCTTGGGTGTCATTCCTTTGTTAATATTTTCTTGTCATTGGGTTGGTGGTTCTTTTCTTTTTAAGCATAATGTGTATTCCTTAATGTGTTATGTAATTATGACAAGTCATACTAAGATAATGCAATTTTGCCTGAAATTCTCTCTACATTTAGCTGCAGATCGGATTTACATATGGGACTTTATGCTTCCTCTGGAACTTTATTTTCTGAATTAAGTGAGGTTACTAGCAGTATTGAATATCAAAGCACTAAGTATATGTAAGTAAGACCTTCTTGTTTATATAACTGTTTCTAAAGTATTGTAAGATGACTGCATGGATTCCAGGAGTGCCCAGTCCATATGTCAGTTCCCAGTGGTTTGTTTATTTATTTTTCACCACAATATAATATTGAAGTGTTTTTAAAGGGGATCAGAGCTATTTTATATGACATGATGTGTAATGCACTACTTTGATGGATAGACACTTTTTCAATTGTGTGGTATAACATCTATGTGTAAAAATGTTCTTAGCAAGAATGATCATACATTCTATCATACATTCTACAATGTGCACCACCCTCTAGACTATGCATATTTAACACACATGCATACTATACAAGCTACAGCTATTCTCAAATTAGCACATTCTCCGGCTTATGGTTATTAATATAATCAGTTTTGCCACTATCTAATTTTACATTATTAGCTAATACAATTTACCAAATAAAATTAATTGAAAATATATTATAAATAGGAGGAAACCCTAAAGTTGGCCCTCACCTGGGTAGTGTGGACCTCTTGGTAATGATCAAAGAGGCTAAAGAAGATTGATATTCAGGTAAGGACATTTTAATAGGCCAAACAATTTAATAAAGGAAAATCAAACAGTGCTCTTTAGTTAAAAAAAAAAAGTTAAATCAAAGTAAACATAAAAAAACATAAAAATAAAAAGAATGTTTTAAAAACAGCAAACTACGTATGAAAAATGAGCACTTAGAAATTATCAGTGAAGCCACTGCCTACGAGTGCTGACATGCTAAGAACTTAAAGGGACATTGTACACTCTGTACAAGTAGGACTAATTCTTCATAGATAAATATTTAGCTTCTATAGTTTATAGTTGATATAGATATATCTCACAGACTAAATAAACCTTATATTAGCGGTAAATTTATATCTCAGTGTTTAAGCTTATATAGTGCCTTCTACCCTACGATTAAAAATTCAAAGAACTTAAAGGGACATTGTACACTAGATTTTTCTTTGCATAAATGTTTTGTAGATGATTCTTTTATATAGCCCAACCAGGATTGTTTTTGTAACAATGTATAGTTTTGTTTATTTTTGAATAGCATTGTGCTGATTTTCAGACTCCTAACCAAGCCCCAAAGTGTCAGATGTAAACATGCGGTTACAGACTCTTGTTTGTGTAATCTGTATTTTCATATGCAGAGAAGGGGGGGGGGTTCTGCTGTTTCTGTTTCCCAGCCCCTTTCACTAGGTGCCCCAGCCCAACCTCATCAACAGTGCTAAACTGGAAGCTTACAAGTAATTTTATGAAAATTGGTTTATACTGTCCCTTTAAGTTGAATTCTGCCTCTTCTGAGCATGGGGAAGAACCTGGCTTCCTTTTTCTCTAGCATTTACTGAGCACTAACCCAGCTCTTGTTGCTCTAGAAGATTTTTGACATCAAGCTATAAATGACTTCCTGTAGAACCCCAGCCCCATTGTGGAGCTGTGATAGGAAATAATGAACCCTGCACATATGAAGTTTAAATAAAAAGAACTAAAAAGTTCCTTTAAAATGATAAATAATATTGCACTGATTTCTATTAATTATACCCACTGCTTAGTGATTTTTTATAACAAAAATGACACAGACTGCTTTTATCCCTTTAAGATAATTTTGGTAATTTAAGGGGATGGTATCGAGTGGCAGATGTAACATGAATGCAAAAACAGAATTATATTTATTGGGGAAATTTTTCATAGGGGAATTATAGAGAGGATTACCCATGCGGAGGGTTGAAAGAGTTATAAAAGATGCTTGTGATGAAAAGGCCCCATTATGTGGGGTCCCTGGGTGTTGAGATAATTGCAGTGAATATATTTTAAAGAATTACACATGCATTATGCCTCTGGACAACACATGAATAGCGCTGCTGGACATCAAAATTCATGTTCCTCCCTGCACACCCTGCAGCATGTGTAACTCATAAATGGCCAAGAAAACATGGTTGAAGTGGCAACCCTTACTTAATGGCACATTAAATACCTTTTTTGATTTGTGCAAGAATTGTGCTTTGTTCCACAATCTCTAAAGAAGCTAAATAGTAAATTCTGTAACCTAAGCTTTCAAAATACAGCAAATTATTTAAACCAGCTACTTGATTTGCAGTATCTTTTTTTTTTGGGGGGGGGGGGGGAGTCTGGAACAAAACACAATTTTTACACAAAAGTAAGAGATGTTTAATGTCCTTTTAAGTCTCTGTTAATGATCTTCATTTGCGCTAATGACACCAGTCCCTATACAATGTATTAAGATAATTGTACAAATAATGCATTTTTTTTGGAAATTACATTTAGTATTAAAATGAGATCACTGAAGCAGATCTACTATATTTGCAAAAGAATTCAGGTTCCTGACCAATTATTTCCTAATACAACAACACAAATGGTTCATTGAAATATTATGTTTGTTATTTTTATTAAAGACTCCCATTTAAAACCAAATATTGTAAGGTGACAATCAGGTAGATTACAAGTTATGGGTGCAATGGGGTGCGAAACGAACGCAACAAAAGTTGCATTATTTCACACTTCATTGCGCTGCCATTGCAAGTTTTCAAACAGCCGGCTTGTGTGTGCGATATGGTTGCTTTGAGCTCCATACCGCACAAAATACAAGCGCTGTTTTTACGTGCTTGTGCGGGTTAGAAAAAAACTAACATCTGTGATCACGGAATGAAAAGCTCCGTAACGCAGTCCCATTGATGTCTATGGGGAAAAAAAAGTTACGTTTAAACCTAACACCCTAACATAAACGCCATGTCTAAACAGGGCCGCCATCAGGGGGTGACAGGGGTGACTCCTGTCAGGGGCCCAATGGGCCAGGGGGGCCCCATGAGGCAAGAACTAAAAAAAAAAATTCTTTTTTTTTTTTTTTTTTTAAATTTTGGCAGCCACCAGTGGGCACTACAGCAGAGTGCTAATTGAGCATGGGAAATGTTATTACAAGGAGTAAAGTATTAGTATTTTAGAGGATTTTTGAGTGTGCACTAAACAACTATGCACAGTGTGAGACAGACTAGGCACTTTGTTTGTACAGTGTGTGCCTGAGTCAGACAGCAGATCACTTTCATTTGCAGAGGAGGTAGGACTTACTTAGCAAATATTTTTTATTTCTTTGTGCAATTTCGGATTGTAACTTCAGTGTGGTAGTAGTTGTATGGTGGGGCCAGGGGTCCATAAAAACACATTTTTTAGCAATATGTAGCAGTGTATTTATGATTATTTGACAATGCTGTAGAAATTCTATATTTAAAGCCACGTAGAAATGTTTCCTCCTCAATACACAAATGGTAGGTGCCCTTTTGGCAGATATTAGTTTTTTTTATTACTATATATATTTTCATTACATTCAAGTTTACTGCCCCTTTATGCAAGGACTTTCCAGATGCAAGGAGGCATTTTATCTAAGATTTTTACATCTGCCTAAAATGTTACTCTCAGACTAAGATTGCTCAGTGTTTGAAATGAGACAGGTTAACTTAACACTGTTCAGTTTACATTACAGCTGACTTAATTTTGAAATACATACCAACAAGCCTAAATCATGCATTAAACCAGATCTAATGGTATGAGTACCACAGCTTATGGTTCCACCAAGGCCATATAGAGTACAGCATTTTCAAAATACATAAGTACAGCTGGCAGATGGGAACATTTGTACACTATATTTGAAGTGGTGCTCTTGGTTGGGGAAAATGGGGAAAAAACAAACAAACATATGTCAACCTTTTAAAAGTACTTTTCTTCATCTAGCCATCTACCCAGATCATTAATGTACAATTTTTAATTCACAGAATTATTTTTGTTTACACATTTACAAATATGATTCTTTAAAAAGTGTTCTCTTAATTACTGCAATTTTTTTTATCATGCATGTCACACAATGTTGATTTAGGGGATGCAAGGTGCATAAATGTTTCCTCCTGTGAGTGTTTCTGTGGGTGTCTGTGTTTATGTCTTTGTGCTTTGGTTTGTGTCTATGAGTGTGTATGTATTTTTTTTCTGTGGGTCTCTCTGTGAGGGTGGGTGTGTATGTCTTTGTGCATTTTCTGTGGATGTCTGTAAGGGTGTGTGCATATGCCTTCGAGCTTTTTCTATGGGTGTCTCTGCGAGTGTGTGTGTATCTTTGCCTTTGTGTATTTTATCTGGATGCCTCTATGAGGGTGGGTGTGTATATCTGTTTTCTGTGGATGTCTCTTTAAAGGTGTGTGTGTATGTATGTATGTCTGTGTTTTCTGTGGATGTCTCTGTGAGGGTGTGTGTTTTCTGTGGGTGTCTCTGTGAGGGTGTGTGTTTTCTGTGGGTGTCTCTGTGAGGGTGTGTGTATGTCTTTGTGTATTTTCTGTGGATGTCTCTCTGTGTGTATGTCTTTGTGTGTTCTCTGTGGGTGTCTGTGTGTGTGTGTGTGTGTATGTCTTTATGTGTTTTCTGAGGCTGTCTCTGTCGGTGTTTCCTTGGGTGTATGTGCAAGTTTGAGTTTGTGTGTGTGTGTGTCTATTGTCTGTTCCTTTTTAGGACATTTTGACCTTACTACTGATTATTCACATCTTTCTACATACTTTGAGACTGAGACCTTTACGGAAGTCACCAATCCACCATTTAACCTTTAAATTATTGTTTAGGCAGTTCAGGGCCCTTCCTTTCAGCCACTGCATGCTGTTGTCATCATTTAGTTGGCATCTTCCTTTACAAAAAGATAATCAGAACTCCATATTTTGTTTTCTAAATCTCCTTTTTTTACAAAACTGTAATCTACCTCATTACTTGTCAGGTCAATGTAATCAAGTGCTGAGTGTCTGTTTCGGTGTCTGTGTCTGAGTGTGTTTGTGTGTTTCTTTGCGTGTCTGCTAGAGTGTCTATATGTGAATCCTTATGTGTGAGTGTGTGTGTGTGTTTCAGTGTATGAGTGTGTCTGTGTGTTTGTATGTTACTACCTTTACAACATTTCCAAGTTTAAATAGACACTTAAGAATAAAGTGCACATGCGTTTTAGTCACCTGGTCAAAAATTGCTAATGTCAAGAGGGGGGGGGAGGGGGCCCTGATCAATGGTTAAGTCAGGGGCCCCAAAATTTCTAGTGGCGGCCCTGTGTCTAAACACCCCTAATCTGCCACCCCACGACATCGCCGACACCTACATAATGTTATTAACCCCTAATCTGCCGCTCCCGATATCGCCGCCACCAAAATAAATCTATTAACCCCTAATCTGCCGCTCCCGATATCGCCGCCACTATACTAAAGTTATTAACCCCTATTCCCCTGCATCCCAACATTGCCCACACTATAATAAATCTAGTAACTCCTATTCCGCCGCTCCCTGACAGCGCTGCCACTAAATAAAGTTATTAACCCCTAAACCTCTAGCTTAGCCTCCCACATCACTACCACTAAATAAACCTATTAACCCCTAAATAGCAAGCTCCCCACATCGCAACAACCTACATTAAACTATTAACACCTAAACCTAACCATAACCCTAACACCCCCTAACTTTAACATAATTAAAATAGAGCAAAATTAAAGTTACAATTATTAACTAAATAATACCTATTGAAAACTAAATACATACTTACCTGTGAAATAAAACCTAAGCTAGCTACAATATAACTAATAGTTATATTGTAGCTAGCTTAGGTTTTATTTTTATTTCACAGGTAAGTTTGTATTTATTTTAACTAGATAGACTAGTTAGTAAATAGTTAACTATTTACTAACTACCTAGTTAAAATAAATACAAACTTACCTGTGAAATAAAACCTAAAGTGCCTTACACTAAAACCTAACATTACAAAAAATAAAAAACACTAAAATTACAAAAAATAAAAAACTACCATTACAAAAAATAACAAACTAATGGCTAGATTACGAGTTTTGCGTTATGAGGGGTGCGGTGCTAACTTGCACGTTATTGTCACCGCTCACTTTCCTACAGCGCTGGTATTACAGGTTTTTTAAACCCAACATTAACAGGCAAGAAGTGAGCGTAGAGCAAAATTGTACTCCATACTGCACTCCAATACCAGCGCTGCTTAAGTCAGCGGTTAGCTGGTTGTACGTGCTTGTGCACGATTTCCCCATAGACATCAATAGGGAGAGCCGGCTGAGAAAAAGTCTTACGCCTGCCAAAAGGCAGCGTAAAACTCAGTAATGCAGCCCCATTGATTCCTATGGTGAAACAAAAGTTATGTTTACACCTAACACCCTAACACTTATTAACCCCTAATCTGCCGCCCCTGACATCGCCGACACCTACATTATATTTATTAACCCCTAATTTGCCAGTCCGGACTTCGCCGCCACCTACATTATACCTATGAACCCCTAATCTGCTGTCCCCAACATCGCCGACGCCCACATTATATTTATTAACCCCTAATCTGCCACCCTCAATGTTGCTGCAACCTACCTACTCTTATTAACCCCTAATCTGCTGCCCCAACATCGCCGACACCTACATTATATTTATTTACCATTAATCTGCTGCCTACAACATCGCCGACACCTACCTAATGTTAACCCCTAATCTGCCGCCCCAACGTCGCCGCCACTATAATAAACATATTAACCCCTAAACCGCCGTACTCCCGCATCTCAAACACTAGTTAAATATTATTAACCCCTAATCTGCCGCCCCTAACATCGCCGCCACCTACCTACATTTATTAACCCCTAATCTGCCGCCCCCAACATCGCCGCCACTATATTAAATTTATTAACCCCTAAATCTAAGTCTAACCCTAACACCCGCCAAATTAAATATAATTCAACTAAATCTAAATAAAAATTCCTAACATTAACTAAATAATTCCTATTTAAAACTAAATACTTACCTATAAAATAAACCATAAGCTAGCTACAATATAACTAATAGTTACATTGTATCTAGCTTAGGTTTTATTTTTATTTTACAGTTAAGTTTGTATTTATTTTAACTAGGTAGAATAGTTACTAAATAGTTATTAACTATTTACTAACTACCTAGCTAAAATAAATACAAATTTAAAAACCTAAGCTCCCCGTTGCCCTGAAAAGGGCATTTGGATGGGCATTGCCCTTAAAAGGGCATTTAGCTCTATTGCGGCCCAAAGCCCTAACCTAAAAAAAAAAACACCCAATACACCCTTAAAAAATCCTAACACTAACCCCCAAAGATTCACTTATCGGGAGAAGTCTTCATCCAAGCGGCAAGATGTCCTCAACAAAGCCGGCAGAAGTGGTCCTCCAGATGGACAGAAGTCTTCACCCAGACGGCATCTTCTATCTTCATCCTTCCGACGTGGAGCGGCTCCATCTTCAAGACATCTGGCGCAGAGTATCCTCTTCCAACAACATCTTCTTGCTGAATGAAGGTACCTTTAAATGATGTCATCCAAGATGGCGTCCCTTAGATTCTGATTGGCTGATAGAATTCTATCAGCCAATCAGAATTAAGGTAGAAAAAATCCTATTGGCTGATGCAAATAGGATTGAACTTCAATTCTATTGGCTGATCCAATTAGCCAATAGGATTGAGCTTGCATTGTATTGGCTGTTCCAATCAGCACAAATATGTTTTTTCATGGGACTTCCATTGCGCTGCCATTACAAGTTTTGCAATCTTGTCCTGCAAATTAGCCCTTCATCTAATTGGTCAATTATATTTATTTATATTCATTTATTTACACATCTTTTAAATATACTAGGTATCCAGGTGCTACAATTCAATTAGACAAAGTGCTGATTTTTTGGTTTGTTTGTTTGAAGGGGTGGGCCCATTACCTGTGGGTGTAGGTAGCACAGCCTTATTTAAGGGTTGATTTTGCACCAGAACACATGCCTGATGAAACGGTGTTAACCGTGAAATGTGTCGCATGATATGTTTGCGCACAATACAGCATGAGTTGTTTTTTTTTTTTTAAATATCTTTATTTTTGTGTGCAACATAGAGGAAAAATAAGACATCGTACATTCAAAATTTGCAAAAATAATTTCCAAGTTACAACATTACTGATGTCAAATGTAGATAATCCGATCCAACTGTTGTCTTCAACAATAGAGAGGCCATAGGCGATTAAATTAAGATGACAACAATTCAACTAATGGGTGTAGTATTGACCTGTAAAAAGGTCAATACTCCTGTAAGGCACATTTTTTTTTTTTTCTTTTTTATAATTTTTATTGAGGTACATAATAGAACAGTACAAAGAAATCTGTTACATAAGCCCCCATCTTGTAAGGGCAAGTAAAAATAATATACAGTACTGTACTTATATCACACATTTCCATAATATTATACAGCATTAATAATTTAACCTCAAATTTGCAAAATAATATGTAGGGCCACTTTGGAACCTTTGCATCTAAAATATCGCACATATATAGAAGGTTGTCACGCATATAACAAATAAGGCTGTACCACACAAAACAAAAAAGGTATAGTGAACCTTAAACATCACACTTTGGCCCGTAATATAGGGCCACTTGTGGACCCTTGTAATGGACAATGAATAAAGAAAAAAAAAAACCAAGAAAGAAAAAAAAAAAACACAAGTATAACATTCTTATACTCAGCATTACAAACGATAAAAATAGGTAGTTAAACTATTATTTTAGGGAGCAAAAACTAGTAGCCCACCACAGTATACCCATATACCAATATGTAAGAATCCATAATACTTTAAGTACTATACGGACAATGTGTATGTCCACATACATATAAATACACGTGTACACATCCATACTCATAGGGCCACATGCTAAGAAAGGGCGTGCTAATATAATCAACAAGTAACATATAAGACATGGCATAAGTCCACTTAAGATTAGGCAAACCTTTTTTCTCTCTTTCTTGTTCCTTCTCTTTTCCTTTTCAGGGGGAAATACAATAACAACTATAGCTCTCGCCCTGTCTCGGCTGCTGACAGAGCGAAACTGGGGGATCAAATAAAAAGTTTAAATGCTAGCACAATAATTGCATACATTTTGAAATACTTACTTTAAAGGGATCTATTTCCCTACTTTTCAAAAATATAACAAATATGGTAAATAAAATAGACACCCGCAAATATATGTCAACATGGGAATGAGTAAAGATGTAACTTAGCAGTTAGGGACAATGATACCTAAGGCTGTATAAACATCTCATATAGCTAGATCTAAAGCCATATGGCAGCAATATGGTATCATGTTTAAACAGGATATTTAGCTACAAAAAATGGCATATTAAATGATCTGACAAAATCTCCTATGTTGTATATCAGAAAACTAGCATACTTATATAAATATCAGCATCTATACTATCCAGCTAACAGCATATGTGCATAAAGCAGTAACTCCCCTTATCTCCCACAGTAACTAGACAACAGCCAACAGATTTTTCCCAAGCATGTTAGTAGATTCCCATATTAAGCACTGCAAACAGATAAAGAAGATCACTGACGTATAGCAGGGTGAAGTAAGCTACTATGACTAATCTGGGCACTAAACTTGTGTGGGATTAAAGTACTAAAATAGTAGGCAGTCTGTGAACAGTTCGCTCAAATTTGCAAACAAACCAACAACATAATAAGAGACTCATAAAAAAACAAAACGAAACCCTAACGTTGAAGTAAGCAACAGCAAAATAGCAAAATAGTCTCAAGTCTCAGAGAGGCAGGGGAGAGGTCTCTAAACCAAGTTCCAACCGACCCTGGTATCAAGCAATTCACCTCAATCCTGAGCGTCTCAAAGCCTCTAGGGAGGAAAAAGTTCTTATCCAATTCCAGATCTCTCGCATTTTATGGCGATGTCCCGCCGCCATAGTTCACATGGCCCAACCGCAAACAGATCTGGAGCAAATGGGGGAGCCGTCTGCAAACAGTAAACTCCATCTGTAGGTGTATGCCTCACATTGAACCCATAGCGAGATCCCGCAGATATCCACTCACCCCCTTTTAGTTGTCTGGGTAGCAATACAGTGGACGCTTGAGTCAATAGCGAGGGAAACAAATCATCTGGATGTTCCGTCTTTTACTGGGCAGCTGTAGGTACGTTGCGTGCGCTTACAAGCGGTCTCTTTCCCATGATTACAGGGTAAGCAGTTAGAGACTGTGGTGCTGCTACGGCATAGAGAGTTGAGGATTGAGGTGCTACAGTATCAGCCTCCGGTAGTGCTTCCATAGCTGGTCTGTCATGGGGCTGCTGTAGAAACCGCTCAGGGGCATTCTCATATCCAAGTGCAGTAAAAGTCAGTCGCAACTCCCTGGTAAACTGTTGCGTGTAATGAACAATCAGGCTTGAAACATAATGTTCCCAGTCCACCACAGCTTCCATTTTGCGCTGCAATGTTGTTCTTGTGCTTCCAATAAAAGCTCAGTAACTGTGTTAATGCTTTATCCTTCAATTAAGTCCTTATTCCAGAATAAACATAAAGTGGCCAACTATATCGAATATTATAACTTTCCCTAATTTGTCATACTTCAGTACAAATGACTGGATGTTCTGAATAATCAGGATACTGGGGGGGTAGATGTGGTTCCAAGCCGTGAGTAGGCCTCCACTGCGCACCACATCAATTTCAGGCTGCTGAACTGAAAACCGGTATAAAAATAATGTAGATTAGCTCCACAGGTATTCACTCTCAATGAGTCTTCAAAATAATACTAGATTAGCAGTGTAGGGTGAAGTAAACAGTGGTTTCATCTTCTCCTTCAAGCAGCTAGAATCACAAAGCAGCCATCTTGGCCGATGGTCAGACACGCCCCCCCCTGTAAGGCACATTTTTAACCTATAAACAATGAAATCTCTAATAACTTTAATCCAACAATTGCCAACTCAGATTGCTCAAACCTCATCTCCCTTTACTCCTGGTTCCCTAATTAATCCAAATCCCATTCATCTCTTAAATTGGCCTCAAGTATATATTCCGTATTTCTGAATGGGGCTATGACCATCTTACGCAATGTAACTGGGAGCGTATGAATGAATGGTTCCCATTTTGTCACAAAAGAGCTTACTCTCTTAGTCATGTCTCCTAAACCATCTGACTGTTCAATAAACATCTGATTCAGCAGTGTCTGCTTTAACTGTGTCACAGTAGGTGGGTTACGTTTGAGCCAATTCTGGAATATCAGGCGTCTAGCTACTAAGACTTTATTAAACATGATTATTTTTGAATTTCTTGGTATTCCCCCAAAGTCTAACAGTATGATATTTCTAAACGTCAATTCATTGATGTGAGTATGCATACTTAAATTCGCCCAGTAGGTCATCATCTTCCAAAATTTAACTAGCTTAGGGCAGCTCCACAGCATATGCCTAATGTCCGCATCCACCTTTCCGCACTTTGGGCATTTATTTTCCCTATCTGTTTTCCATTTCTGGAATTTTTTGGGTGTTATATAACTATCATGTATTAGTTTGAAGTGTGACTCCCTCATCTCTGAAGAAAGGGTTCCTCGCCTAACCTTGTGTATGCTTTCCTCTATCTCCTTGCTGGCCACTTCTTCACCCAACATGGAACTCCAGACCTCAGCAATTTTGCTTATAATTAATGTGTTTGTCACTCTAGACAACTTCTTATATAGCGGTGTTATGGATGTGTTACCTTGCTCTGCTAACTGCACACTTTGCATAATCTGTGATTGTTCAGCCCCTCTTTTCTCCCGAAGTAGTGTTGCGTAGTAATGCCTAGCCTGAAGGTAAGCGTAGTGGTGTGTTCTAGGCAGCCGAAATATATCCCTCAGATCTTCGAATGTTTGCATGAGGTTCCCCCCTGGCATCAAAGTCTGGCCCACCGTGCGCAATCCTAACTCTCTCCAATGAATAAAGGCTTCCGATGTGAGACCCGCTGGGAATTCGGGATTCCCCCCCCCCATGGTAAGTAAGCAAGTATTCTATGGTACCCCCCAGGTTTTTACAGATCAGTCTCCAGGCCCTCGCAGGCTGGTTCAATAGGTCAATGTCACTCAGGTATTTGGTCGCCTGTGAGTGGGTCATGTGTGGTATCATTTCCAATGCCCAAGGTTTTATCAGAGTGTTTTCCAATTCAATGTTTGTGAATTTCCCTTGTCCTGTCAACCAGTCTATGGCAAACTTACACTGAGCTGCCCAGTTATAAAATTCGAAGTTGGGCAGTGCCAGTCCACCCATATCACGTGATGCTGTGAGCTTTGAGTAGCTAACCCTATGTTTTTTATTGGACCACACAAACTGTAGGACCATTCGCACAACATTCTTACAGCATAGTGTAATCCCACCCCTACGTGCATTATGCAATGGTATGTATGATATTGTTGGACATTGTGTCATGACTGCATTGAAATACCTTGACCATTTCATCAGTATTGTGACCATATTCTTTCGACTAAGACTAATCTCCCCCTTCACTGGGCCCCCTGTTGGCTAGACAAAAAAAAAAATTCAATAAACAACATAGAAAACAGTTTAGAACATACATTGTAATTTTTACCAAAGCGAACCAGTTTTTCCTCAACATTAGACTAGTATTTGTAATCTAAATTCTTTTTTCCACACTATACACCTCTCCCCTAAGTCTAGGTTTCCTAGCGGAAAGCTAAGCGTCTATATCCTAATTCCACCCCCTTCGCAGGTTCTCACCAATTAAGAGTCTGACCCTACTAGGTGATTTCAACTGAGGGACATCTCCCTTAACTGAAAGAAGGGCAATTCCCATGAATTCCCTCAATATTCTAGTGCAATTAGAGGGTGTTACGTAAACTACTTCCCAGAATGTATTACAACAGCTTGATCTTTTATTTTTTATTTTATTTTTGTTTTTTCCTTTCTTTTTTGGGGGGTGGGCACTGCTAATAAATAAGGATATATATATATATATATATATATATATATATATATATATATATATATATATAAAAAGGAGATCTGTTGGTGCCCAACCACCTAGCTTCTTTACCATGTCTAGCTATCTCAGCTCAATTGCTTCTCAAGTAACTCTATCTGCTTCATAACATAGATATAACAAAGTCTATTAACTTTTGCGTATATAACCCTTGTATTATGAGAGTCAATGTCAACAGCCCACCCTTTATGGGTCTAAAGTCCTTCACCTCTCTCAAGCAATATGAAAAATGTCCAGAACCTTTTACCATTTCCCTGAGGTCTACCCTTCTCCTGCTCAGGCGTTTTTGGCAGCAGAGTCTTGCTCTTGTCTCAGAAATTTCTTAAGGTGTCTGGGATCGTCAAAAAACTTGACCCCCTGCTCAGTCTGAAGCCTAAGCCTCGCTGGGAACAGCAAGGAAAAGGAACATCCATTCTGCATCAATGATTTACAATAAGGTGAGAATTCTCTTCTTCTTCTTGAGATTTCCGCAGAGTAGTCTTGAAAGATCAATATTTTCTTCCCTTCAAAGCTCAAGGGGGAGTTCTGGTGGTAGGCTCTTAGAAGTAGGATCTTATCTTTAAAATTGAGGTATCTGATCATGACTTGATGGGGTCCTCTCGTGTTCTTTGGATCTTGATTAATATTGCCCACCCTGTGGGCTCTCTCCACCACACACAATATGTCCTCAGGCCTCAGCTTCAGCAAAGTGGGTAAAGTTCGCTCAGCAAATTCAATTAAGTCCGTATTTGGCACAGATTCTGGCAGTCCAACAATGCGCAGGTTGTTGCGCCTTGAGCGATTCTCAAGGTCATCAACTTTATCAAGCAATGTTTTGTTTTGAGCTTCAAGCGCAATCGGAATTCGAGGGACGCCATCTTGGATGACGTCCCTTAAAGGAACCATCATTCTTCAGTTGGACGTTGTTGGAAGAAGATGGGTCCGCGCTGGAGGTTTTCATGATGGAGCTGGTCCTCATCGGATGAAGATAGAAGATGCTGCTTGGAAGAAGATGGTTGCCGGTCCAGATCTACTCTTCTTCCCGGATAGGATGAAGACTTTGGACCCTCTTCTGGACTTCTTCAGCCGTCGGATGATGGATGTCTAGCCCCCGCTTGGGTTGGATGAAGATATCGGAGCCAGGACGGATCAGTGTGATACCCGGTGAGGTGAAGACAAGGTAGGAAGATCTTCAGGGGCTTAGTGTTAGGTTTATTTAAGGGGGGTTTGGGTTAGATTAGGGGTATGTGGGTGGTGGGTTGTAATGTTGGGGGGGGTATTGTATGTGTTTTTTTACAGGCAAAAGAGCTGAATTTCTTGGGGCATGCCCCGCAAAGGGCCCTGTTCAGGGCTGGTAAGGTAAAAGAGCTTTGAACTTTTGTAATTTAGAATAGGGTAGGGCATTTTTTTTATTTTGGGGGGCTTTGTTATTTTATTAGGGGGCTTAGAGTAGGTGTAATTAGTTTAAAATTGTTGTAATATTTTTCTAATGTTTGTAAATATTTTTTTATTTTTTGTAACTTAGGTCTTTTTTTTTGTACTTTAGTTAGTTTATTTAATTGTATTTATTTGTAGATATTGTATTTAATGAATTTATTGATAGTGTAGTGTTAGGTTTAATTGTAGGTAATTGTAGGTATTTTATTTAATTTATTTATTGATAGTGTAGTGTTAGGTTTAATTGTAACTTAGGTTAGGATTTATTTTACAGGTAAATTTGTAATTATTTTAACTATTTTAGCTATTAAATAGTTCTTAACTATTTAATAATTTAATAGCTATTGTAGCTGGTTAAAATAAATACAAAGTTACCTGTAAAATAAATATAAATCCTAAAATAGCTATAATATAATTATAATTTATATTGTAGCTATATTAGGGTTTATTTTACAGGTAAGTATTTAGATTTAAATAGGAATAATTTATTTAATAAGAGTTAATTTATTTCGTTAGATTTAAATTATATTTAATTTAGGGGGGTGTTAGTGTTAGGGTTAGACTTAGCTTTAGTGGTTAATCCATTTATTACAGTAGCGGCGAGTTTCTTTTGGCAGATTAGGGGTTAATAATTGAAGTTAGGTGTCGGCGATGTTAGGGAGGGCAGATTAGGGGTTAATACTATTTATTATAGGGTTATTGAGGCGGGAGTGAGGCGGATTAGGGGTTAATAACTTTATTATAGTAGCGGTGCGGTCCGCTTGGCAGATTAGGGGTTAATAAGTGTAGGCAGGTGGAGGCGACGTTGAGGGGGACAGGTTAGGGGTTAATAAATATAATATAGGGGTCGGCGGTGTTAGGGGCAGCAGATTAGGGGTACATAAGTATAACGTAGGTGGCGGTTGGCAGATTAGGGGTTAAAAAAATTTAATCGAGTGGCGGCGATGTGGGGGGACCTCGGTTTAGGGGTACATAGGTAGTTTATGGGTGTTAGTGTCCTTTAGAGCACAGTAGTTAAGAGCTTTATAAACCGGCGTTAGCCCAGAAAGCTCTTAACTACTGACTTTTTTCTGCGGCTGGAGTTTTGTCGTTAGATTTCTAACGCTCACTTCAGCCACGACTCTAAATACCGGAGTTAGAAAGATCCCATTGAAAAGATAGGATACGCAATTGACGTAAGGGGATCTGCGGTATGGAAAAGTCGCGGCTGAAAAGTAAGCGTTAGACCCTTTCCTGACTGACTCCAAATACCGGCAGTAGCCTAAAACCAGCGTTAGGAGCCTCTAACGCTGGTTTTCACGGCTACCGCCAAACTCTAAATCTAGGCCCCAGTTTGTTGCAGGTTTTGGCCGCACTCTTAGCTCCTTTAAGTTACATACAAGGCAGGCTGGGGTAAGGTATATACGTTTATCCCCTTGCGTTTGCTTATTTCTTTTTACTTCCCCCCTTCACCTGGGTGTAGCAAGACAGCGGATCTCCCCGTCCTTACCACTCGATTCAATCCTTCCTGCGCACTTCTCTTTGCCGCTTGTGTCCTCCAAATGAACCGGGGACCGCAACCCACTGTGCAGGATTGTGAGATCACGTCTGGTGGGGTGTCAGTCAGCGCTCTCCATGCGCAATTCCCAGCAGCTACGTCCACTGTTATTTTTTAAACTTTCCCAGCGGGGAAGCCGTTGGCTCTGGCTCCTCTCTGTAACGTGTACGGACAGGTCTTGTAACGTCCCTGAGTTGTTGTTTTTAATATTGTTTTTACTTTGTATTAAAACATATTTTTAACTATACATTCTCATTGCTGAGTGCATTATTCTACGCTACCCTAGGATGCTGCTTCTCTTAGGATTCCTGATATTGCCTTGATCAGCTAGCTGGTCTGCTGTGGAAAACCAACCTACATCTATTGGCACACTTGAGTGCCTTCACAGAATGTGAGTACCCTGCACTTTCTTGTACTCTCCTTCAGCTGTAGATTGATTCACACTTACAGCGCCTCTTTCCTTTGTTTTGTTTATATATATATATATATATATATATATATATATATATATATATACACAGGGAGTGCAGAATTATTAGGCAAGTTGTATTTTTGAGGATTAATTTTATTATTGAACAACAACCATGTTCTCAATGAACCCAAAAAAACTCATTAATATCAAAGCTGAATAGTTTTGGAAGTAGTTTTTAGTTTGTTTTTAGTTATAGCTATTTTAGGGGGATATCTGTGTGTGCAGGTGACTATTACTGTGCATAATTATTAGGCAACTTAAGAAAAAACAAATATATACTCATTTCAATTATTTATTTTTACCAGTGAAACCAATATAACATCTCAACATTCACAAATATACATTTCTGACATTCAAAAACAAAACAAAAACAAATCAGTGACCAATATAGCCACCTTTCTTTGCAAGGACACTCAAAAGCCTGCCATCCATGGATTCTGTCAGTGTTTTGATCTGTTCACCATCAACATTGCGTGCAGCAGCAACCACAGCCTCCCAGACACTGTTCAGAGAGGTGTACTGTTTTCCCTCCTTGTAAATCTCACATTTGATGATGGACCACAGGTTCTCAATGGGGTTCAGATCAGGTGAACAAGGAGACCATGTCATTAGATTTTCTTCTTTTATACCCTTTCTTGCCAGCCACGCTGTGGAGTACTTGGACGCGTGTGATGGAGCATTGTCCTGCATGAAAATCATGTTTTTCTTGAAGGATGCAGACTTCTTCCTGTACCACTGCTTGAAGAAGGTGTCTTCCAGAAACTGGCAGCAGGACTGGGAGTTGAGCTTGACTCCATCCTTAGCCCGAAAAGGCCCCACAAGCTCATCTTTGATGATACCAGCCCAAACCAGTACTCCACCTCCACCTTGCTGGCGTCTGAGTCAGACTGGAGCACTCTGCCCTTTACCAATCCAGCCATGGGTCCATCCATCTGGCCCATCAAGACTCACTCTCATTTCATCAGTCCATAAAACCTTAGAAAAATCAGTCTTGAGATATTTCTTGGCCCAGTCTTGACGTTTTAGCTTGTGTGTCTTGTTCAGTGGTGGTCGTCTTTCAGCCTTTCTTACCTTGGCCATGTCTCTGAGTATTGCACACCTTGTGCTTTTGGGCACTCCAGTGATGTTGCAGCTCTGAAATATGGCCAAACTGGTGGCAAGTGGCATCTTGGCAGCTGCACGCTTGACTTTTCTCAGTTCATGGGCAGTTATTTTGCACCTTGGTTTTTCCACACGCTTCTTGCAACCCTGTTGACTATTTTGAATGAAACGCTTGATTGTTCGATGATCACGCTTCAGAAGCTTTGCAATTTTAAGAGTGCTGCATCCCTCTGCAAGATATCTCACTATTTTTGACTTTTCTGAGCCTGTCAAGTCCTTCTTTTGACCCATTTTGCCAAAGGAAAGGAAGTTGCCTAATAATTATGCACACCTTATATAGGGTGTTGATGTCATTAGACCACACCCCTTCTCATTACAGAGATGCACATCACCTAATATGCTTAATTGGTAGTAGGCTTTCGAGCCTATACAGCTTGGAGTAAGACAACATGCATAAAGAGGATGATGTGGTCAAAATACTCATTTGCCTAATAATTCTGCAGTCCCTGTATATATATATATATATATATATATATATATATATATATATATATATATTTATATATATGTCCTCCAAAAAGAGATAAGCACAGTCTTACATTACCACAACTGCCAGGTTGCACTTCACATAAAATATGTACGTTCCTTGTTTGCAAGAAGGCACTCACTGGTCTTTAGTGAAAAACAGCTTTTAATTCATGTTAGAAAGCAAGTACATCCATTTTATTTACGTTTCGATGTCTTTGTGACATCTTTATCAAATGTTCTGCCAATATCAACAATATAGAACAATCATGTTCCCAAAGTAGAGAAAATCGCTAACATTCTATTACCAGCCTTATATACATACATATCCACATCTTCCCGCTCAGCAACTCATCAATCTCGTTTGGAAGGCAAATGTAAGATATTAATACTAGTAATTAACTGAAGTTTCACTAAACAACCCAGCTATATCAATAAAACCTTTAAAAAATTGATAATTGAATGGATACAGTGGAAAATAGAAAAAGCAAGGTTGCACCTATTTAATTTTAACCTGAGTGACCAGGCTAAACTAATTGTCTGAAAGTGAAATTACAGCACTAAACTGAACTAAATTGTGAATGAATATTTATTTGTTTTGAATAATACTTGGAGAGAGATAAGGGTAGGACTTATAAATATGGTTTATTGAATATTCTTAAGAAAAGATAGATAATCCTTTAATGAATAATGTATTATAAAAACACTATATTAAAAGCAATGTATCATATATTATCAAATTTCTGGAATAAAACAGGAAAAAATGGATAAAAATAGAAAATTTTATAAAAAAAATATAAAAAAAAAATTTCTGAGTTGATTGGCCAATCAATTTAAAGTGTTATATAAAATGTATTTTTTAATAAATTGGACACATTGCATCAGTAACCTAAGGGAACCATTCGAGCAATATATGCAATAAATCAAAAAGACATATATATAGATAAATAAATAAATAAAATAAAAAATGTGTATGTGGTTATTTAAATGTTTACTTTTGATATAAAACCATCCGTTTAACAAAAAGAGTTATAGTTAATATAAAAGAATAGATTGTTTGTATTGTTCAATTAAATAGTCACACTTTGGCTTATATAAGCAGGACAGATAAGGCTAAGAATTAATTCGCTTGAGAAAGGCTGTAGTGACAGCTGAAACGCGTAGCGTTCAAAACTTTTCCAAATTCTTCAGGACACACGGGTCTGTGGACATCCATCTTGATGATACCGAGTCACTGCTAAACAGGAAGTGACGGAAGACTGCATATGACGGACCGGCCTGGGCTCTGAAACAACCAATGCTAGCGTGAATAAAAAACGCTACTAAACAAAGGAGCGGTTGTTTTCAAAACATCTACAAGAACCTAGGATAACGCTTCCCTTCGATAAATTTGAAAGTAAGACTTGCCATAAATATTTACTTTAACAAAGGATTATGTTTAAAGACTAAGCTTATACCGGTATTTGCTGAACATCTCATCATATCTGGACAATTATTTTTTTGGAAAAGTAATTTTTTGCCTTATCCTGCCAAAAGTGGACAATAATCATATGCTAATAGGCACAAGATATTGATTATTTGACAAATATATGTACACACAATACAAACAATCTATTCTTTTATATTAACTATAACTCTTTTTGTTAAATGGATGGTTTTATATCAAAAGTGAACATTTAAATAACCACATACACATTTTTTATTTTATTTATTTATTTATCTATATATATGTCTTTTTGATTTATTGCATATATTGCTCGAATGGTTCCCTTAGGTTACTGATGCAATGTGTCCAATTTATTAAAAAATACATTTTATATAACACTTTAAATTGATTGGCCAATCAACTCAGAAATTTTTTTTTTTATATTTTTTTATATATTTTCTATTTTTATCCATTTTTTCCTGTTTTATTCCAGAAATTTGATTATATATGATACATTGCTTTTAATATAGTGTTTTTATAATACATTATTCATTAAAGGATTATCTATCTTTTCTTAAGAATATTCAATAAACCATATTTATAAGTCCTACCCTTATCTCTCTCCAAGTATTATTCAAAACAAATAAATATTCATTCACAATTTAGTTCAGTTTAGTGCTGTAATTTCACTTTCAGACAATTAGTTTAGCCTGGTCACTCAGGTTAAAATTAAATAGGCGCAACCTTGCTTTTTGTATTTTCCACTGAACTCATCAATCTCACCTCTGACATCATCTCGCTCAGACGTGAGCGTGAGGCGTCATTCAGATCCGATTGGCTGTGTATCTCCATGGCAACCGTGTATACACAAACTACGGGGTATCACACATATCCGCCCCTATTGATGTCATCACGCAACAGCATGATTTCTACATCTCAGTATAGGCCGGTCGGCAAGCGGTTGTCATGGGAACACACAACAAAAACACAAGCATGCCATGTAAGTCCTAATATAAAGCGTATGTGTGTAAAATAGGAATCGATCAATATTACAGCTTTGAAGTAAAAGCATGATCCATGTGAAGCACAACAGTGCTCTTCAACTAAAGACTGGTAAATGGATGTACTTGCTTTCTAACATGAATTAAAAGCTGTTTTTCACTAAAGACCAGTGAGTGCCTTCTTGCAAACAAGGAACATATATATATATATATATATATATATATATATATATATATACATGTATATATCATTAGACATGTATGTGTATGTATCTTAATGTTAAAGCCCTTTGGCGGCTTTTTTTTTCTAACCCCCCGAGATCTCATATTTTTGAGCCTTTATAATTTTTTAATGCAATATTTTTTGTAAATAATTTTTTTAAACTATTATAAGTGTAACTGTAGTTTGTAATGTATTTTTCTACTGTTTTGTGCAACTTTTTAATTTTGGAAAAAAGTTAACCACAGCTTTGAGATTGGGGTATGGATTCTAGCATAAATCCATGTTTAACCAACATACAATGTGCGTTTTTCAGTTATTTTTCAATTTGCACTGTCATGCGTAGACCTCTAGGTAAAGTATTGAAACAGTAGCAGCAGCAGCAGAATTGGAGAGTGCTTAAAAATGAAGAAGGAACCTGATTTTTAGTGAGGTGTTTTCACACAAAATCTTCCTCTTTTATGCCCTATATGCTACAGATTATTGGCAAATTCCTCTGGTACTCCTAAATAAAAGTGTGAAAACAAAATGCTCCAATATGTTCAAGCATTTTATTATTTCACTATTGCTTGCAAATACAGTAATTATGTGTTTAACCCCTGCAAAAGGAATAAACATAAATTTAATGTCAGCTTCAGAGCAGCAATGCACTACTGGGAGCTAGCTGGTGAGCCAATGACAAGAAACAAATGTGTGTAGCCCTCAGTAGCCAGCTCGCATTTGTTTGGTAGAATGAATAGTCCTCTGGACATTCGTTTTGGACAATTGAATGTTGATAAGAATGAAAATCTATTAAAATTCAGTAATCAAATATTATTTTCGTTTTCGAATGTTCATAATGAAATTGAATATCCACATTCAAAATTTCAAATGTAACATTCGATTTAACAAATACTATTCATAAGTTCAATATTTCATGAGGTAAGGAATTTAGTAAATTGATACATAATAGATACAAATATATCAATTCAAATGTTTCAAATTCAAATATAGGATAATTTGAACATTACATTTCAAGAGAGCATTAGAAATACTATTACAAATATATAGATTCGAATTTTCGAATTTGAATACTGCATAATTCAAATCAAATCTTTAGAAAAATTAGGATTGAATATAACATTTAAAGAAAGCATTAGAAATACTATTACATAAAACAAATGTTAGAATGTTGAACAAACATTCAAAATTAGAAACGAATGAGTAAAAATGTGTTTCAATTTTCAAATGTTGCAAAACATTCGCCTATCCCTACCCAGTAGTACATTATCCCTGCTTTAGATATGTATATATGTTTTTCTACAAAGGGTATAATAGAAAAAAGGCAATTTTATAATAGAAGTGAATTAAAACGTCTTAAAATGACATTGTGTCTAAATCACAAAAGCTTAATTTTGACTTTCAAAATTTAAATTTTGATTTCAGGTTCCTTTAACATTTTTGGTAAGTTTTATTTGTAAGTCATGGTTGCATAGAAGCTTAGTATCATTTATTTTTGTTTTGGTATATTTTAACAGGGTTATATTATGCTCTGTAGTTTCCGTATTCTTCCTTATTATTTGTTGTTTTCAATACAATATTGCAGTGCTTCTGATTAAGGCCACATTTAAATTTTTATATGTTATACTATATATCAACAGTTCAAAATATTTATTGAAAAAAAAAAAAAAAAAAAAAAAACAGTTACATGTATTACCCATTAACTATCTTTCAAATATATATAACTTGTTTTCTTGTACATTCAACTCAACTTCAGACAAAAATATTTAGAATAGTTGAAAATCAAATTTATAAACATCAACAAAAAAAACAACAACAAAAAAACAAAAACCAGTGTATGAAACAGCAAGAATCCAGATGACATCTATCAGTAATGACATCTATCAATCAAATAATGATAGTATATGGATAGAAATGTTATATTTGTATTGATTGTTGATAGATTATTGATGTACTAATAATCATAGATTATATAAAATAAGTAGATTTAAAAGTATTGGTTATGGGTAAGTGTGTAGACAGATAATATGGTTATTACATTTTTGGAACATTGCATATAAATGTTGAACTATCTAACAAGAAAAAAATCATTCTAAATCACAGTATATTTTGGAGTTCTATTTAACTGATGTATTTTATCCCTTTTTTCATATTCCAGTGTATTTCATTTTATTTTGACATTTGAATGTATTCTTTAGACAAGTTAAATAATAACTTATTTTGTGA
Organism: Bombina bombina; assembly: GCF_027579735.1. Lineage (NCBI taxonomy): Eukaryota > Metazoa > Chordata > Amphibia > Anura > Bombinatoridae > Bombina > Bombina bombina. Next base: position 311,267,842 of record NC_069503.1, read on the forward strand.
ACAGAGTTTTCCAAACAAAAAAAAAATTGTAGTAGTACATTTTTTATTGTTGGTTTCTCTTTAAATTATGAAGAAATTGAATTTAATAAGGCCTTTAAATGTGGAAGGGGCTTTCCATTAAAATGTTTTTTTTTTTTTCTCATTAAGCTACTCTATCTAGCAGAGAACTAATAACACAAAGCATGGAAAAAAAATGCCTACTGCTATAATTTATTTCTAAATATTTAGTTGTTTTCTACAATTACTTACAAGTTAAAATATTATTCATTACCCTTCTGATTTTGTATTTACTATGTTGCCTAAACATTAAAAATAAAAAAAACACTCAGAAACTAGAACATTGCTAATTTATGTCTATATGTAATGGACTATACATTCTGTTCCCATTTGCAACAATATGTAAAAATAAGAATCTACATGTCATATTTTCATAGCACTGATTGCATAAATTATAACACTTTTGATTGTGCTGAACATCACTTTGCATTTTTAAATGTCTTATATACATTTATTGTTTTCTATTAGAACAACTATACCAATTTTTTTTTACCAGACTCCAGAACCAAAAAGTCAATAATAGGTGTAAAGAGAAATGCTTATAAGGATAGATCTATTTACAATAATACTAAATAAATATTTGTAAAGATTTTGACTACATTTGTTCTCAATGTTATAACCTTCTTTTAAAAAAATTCCAAGAACCTGTACAATGCATATCCTTAACATATTAATATCATTGAATAGTCTGTCCTGTATACATATTGTATCACATTTGTTCAATCAAACCAGCAAATATACAGAGATATTGAAACATTTAAGTATTTAAAGGGACACTAAACCCAAACATTTTCTTTCATGATTCAGGTAGAGAATACAATTTTAAACAGCTTTCCAATTTAGTTAAATTATCTAATTTGCTTCATTCTTTAGATATCCTTTGCTGAAGAAATAGCAATGCACATGGGTGAGCAAATCACACGCAGCATCTATGTGCAGCCACCAATCAGCAGCTACTAAGCCTATCTAGATATGCTTTTCAGCAAAGAATATCAAGAGAATGAAGCAAAATAGATAATAGAAGTAAATTAGAAAGTTGGTTAAAATTGCATGCTCTTTCTAAATCATGAAAGAAAGAAAAATTTGATTTCATGTTTCTTTAACTGCTTTTCAAGCATTTCTGAAAATATTAGAAATAAGAACAACATTGTAAAATATTTTTTGTACAAAATAAATGTTTTAAAAGCATTTCAAAATGCTATTTTGTTAGTAAAATTTACATTGCTGTGCAGTCCTGGAATACACTCACTGGAAAATGTATTGCGACAAATCAAGCAATCAATGTAGAATTTTGTATGGACAGGGTTCTGGAGGATGCAATATAGCTACTAAAGTCTATCTATCTATCTATCTATATATATATATCTATCTATATCTATCTATCTATCTATCTATCTATCAATTATGCTTAAACCATTCATAAGGCCCTAATAATGAAGCCATCAACTGCCTGTTTGCAAACTAACCCTTTAAATATTATTAGACATTCATGGCATTGAATAAGGGAGCAGTAATCATTTTTGCTTGATCACTTAAAGCCCTTTTCTTTCATGTAATTAGCAAGAGTCCATGAGCTAGTGACGTATGGGATATACATTCCTACCAGGAGGGGCAAAGTTTCCCAAACCTTAAAATGCCTATAAATACACCCCTCACCACACCCACAATTCAGTTTTACAAACTTTGCCTCCGATGGAGGTGGTGAAGTAAGTTTGTGCTAGATTCTACGTTGATATGCGCTCCGCAGCAAGTTGGAGCCCGGTTTTCCTCTCAGCGTGCAGTGAATGTCAGAGGGATGTGAGGAGAGTATTGCCTATTTGAATGCAGTGATCTCCTTCTACGGGGTCTATTTCATAGGTTCTCTGTTATCGGTCGTAGAGATTAATCTCTTACCTCCCTTTTCAGATCGACGATATACTCTTATATATACCATTACCTCTGCTGATTCTCGTTTCAGTACTGGTTTGGCTTTCTACAAACATGTAGATGAGTGTCCTGGGGTAAGTAAATCTTATTTTCTGTGACACTCTAAGCTATGGTTGGGCACTTTGTTTATAAAGTTCTAAATATATGTATTCAAACATTTATTTGCCTTGACTCAGAATGTTCAACATTCCTTATTTTTCAGACAGTCAGTTTCATATTTGGGATAAATGCATTTGTTTCAATCATTTTTTCTTACCTTAAAAAATTTGACTTTTTCCCTGTGGGCTGTTAGGCTCGCGGGGGCAGAAAATGCTTCATTTTATTGCGTCATTCTTGGCGCGGACTTTTTTGGCGCAAATTTTTTTTCTGTTTCCGGCGTCATACGTGTCGCCGGAAGTTGCGTCATTTTTTGACGTTATTTTGCGTCAAAAATGTCGGCGTTCGGATGTGGCGTCATTTTTGACGCAAAAAAGCATTTAGGCGCCAAATAATGTGGGCGTCTTTTTTGGCGCTAAAAAATATGGGCGTCACTTTTGTCTCCACATTATTTAAGTCACATTATTTATTGCTTCTGGTTGCTAGAAGCTTGTTCACTGGCATTTTTTTCCCATTCCTGAAACTGTCATTTAAGGAATTTGATCAATTTTGCTTTATATGTTGTTTTTTTCTTTTACATATTGCAAGATGTTCCACGTTGCAACTGAGTCAGAAGATACTTCAGGAAAATCACTGCCCAGTGCTGGAGCTACCAAGCTAAGTGTATCTGCTATAAACTTTTGGTATCTGTTTCTCCAGCTGTTGTTTGTATTGCATGTCATGTCAAACTTATTAATGCAGATAAAATTTCCTTTAGTACTGTTACATTACCTGTTGCTGTTCCGTCAACATCTAATTTTCAGAGTGTTCCTGATAACATAAGAGATTTTATTTTTTAAATCCATTAAGAAGGCTATGTCTGTTATTTCTCCTTCTAGTATACATAAAAGTCTTTTAAAACTTCTCTTTTTTTCAGATGAATTTTTAAATGAACATCATCATTCTGATACTGATAATGGTTCTTCTGGTTCAGAGGTTTCTGTCTCAGAGGTTGATGCTGATAAATCTTTGTATTTGTTCAAGATGGAATTTATTCGTTCTTTACTTAAAGAAGTATTATTTGCATTAGAAATAGAGGATTCTGGTCCTCTTGATACTAAATGTAAACGTTTAAATAAGGTTTTTAAATCTCCTGTAGTTATTCCAGAAGTGTTATCTCCCTGATGCTATTTCTGAAGTAATTTCCAGGGAATGGAATAATTTGGGTAATTTATTTACTCCTTCTAGACGTTTAAGCAATTATATCCTGTGCATCTGACAGATTAGAGTTTTTTGGGACAAAAATCCCTAAGGTTATGGGGCTGTCTCTACTCCTGCTAATGTACTACTATTCCTACGGCAGATAGTACTTCATTTAAGGATCCTTTAGATAGGAAAATTGAATCCTTTCTAAGAAAAGCTTACTTATGTTCAGGTAATCTTCTTAGACCTGCTATATTTTTAGCGGATGTTGCTGCAGCTTCAACTTTTTGGTTAGAAGCTTTAGCGCAACAAGTAACAGATCATAATTTTATAGCATTATTATTATTCTATAACATGCTAATAATTTTATTGGTGATACCATCTTTTGATATCATTAGAGTTGATGTCAGGTATATGTCTCTAGCTATTTTAGCTAGAAAAGCTTTATGGATTAAACTTGGAATGCTGATATGTCTTCTAAGTCAACTTTGCTTTCCCTTTCTTTCCAGGGTAAATAATCATTTTCGTTCCTTTCCTCACAACAAGGAACAAAAGCCTGATCCTTCATCCTCAGGAGCGGTATCAGTTTGGAAACTATTTCCAGTTTGGAATATATCCAAGCCTTATAGAAACCTATAGCCAGCTCCTAAGTACCTATGAAGGTGCGGCCCTTATTCCAGCTCAGCTGGTATGGGGCAGATTACGTTTTCTTCATAGAAATTTGGATCAATTCCGTTCTCAATCTCTGGTTTCAGAACATTGTTTCAGAAAGGTACAGAATTGGCTTCAAGTTAAGGCCTCCTGCTAAGAGATTTTTTTCTTTCCTGTGTCCCAGTTAACACAGCAAAGGCTCAGTATTTCTGAAATGTGTTTCAGATCTAGAGTTGGCTGGAGTATTTATGCCAGTTCCAGTTCTGGAACAGGGGCTGGGGTTTTATTTTATCTCTTCATTGTACCAAAGAAGGTCAATTCCTTCAGACCAGTTCCGGATCTATCATTATTGAATCGTTATGTTAGGATACCAACATTCAAGATGGTTACTGTAGGACTATCCTGCCTTTTGTTTAGCAAGGGCATTATATGTCTACAATAGATTTACAGGATGTGTATCTGCATATTCCGATTCATCCAGATCACTTTTAGTGTCTGAGATTCTCTTTTTAGACAAGCATTACCAGTTTTTTGGCTCTACCGTTTGGCCTAGCCTCAGTTCCAAGAATTTTTTTCAAAGGTTCTCGGTGCCCTTCTTTCTGTAATCAGAGAACAGGGTTTTGGTATTTCCTTATTTGGACGATATCTTGGTACTTGCTCAGTCTTCTCATTTTCGAAGAATCTCATACGAATCGACTTGTGTTGTTTCTTCAAGTTCATGGTTGGAGGATCAATTTACCAATCAATTCATTGATTCCTCAGACAAGGGTAACCTTTTTAGGTTTCTAGATAGATTCAGTGTCTATGACTCTGTCCTTGTCAGACAAGAGAAGTTTAACATTGATATCAGCTTGTCAAAACCTTCAGTCACAATCATTCCCTTTGGTAGCCTTATGCATGGAAATGTTGGGTCTTAGGACTGCCGCATCAGATGCGATCTCCTTTGCTCGTTTTCACATGCGACCTCTTCAGCTCTGTATGCTGAACCAATGGTGCAGGGATTACTCAAAGATATCTCAATTAATATCTTTAAACCGATTTTACGACACTCTCTGACATGGTGGACAGATCACCATCGTTTAGTTCAGGGGGCTTCTTGTTCTTCCGACCTGGACTATAATCTCAACAGATGCAAGTCTTACAGGTTGGGGAGCTGTATGGGGGTATCTGACGGCACAAGGGGTTTGGGAATCTCAGGAGGTGAGATTTCCGATCAATATTTTGGAACTCCGTGCAATTTTCAGAGCTCTTCAGTCTTGGCCTCTTCTGAAGAGAGAGTTGTTCATTTGTTTTCAGATAGACAATGTCACAACTGTGGCATACATCAATCATCAAGGAGGGACTCACAGTCCTCTGGCTATGAAAGAAGTATCTCGAATTTTGGTTTGGGCGGAATCCAGCTCCTGTCTAATCTCTGCGGTTCATATCCCAGGTATGGACAATTGGAAAGCGGATTATCTCAGTCGCCAAACGTTGCATCCGGGCGAATGGTCTTTTCACCCAGAGGTATTTCTTCAGGTTGTTCAAATGTGGGAACTTCCAGAAATAGATCTGATGGCGTCTCATCTAAACAAGAAACTTCCCAGATATCTGTCCAGATCCCGGGATCCTCAGGCGGAGGCAGTGGATGCATTATCACTTCCTTGGAAGTATCATCCTGCCTATATCTTTCCGCCTCTAGTTCTTCTTCCAAGAGTAATCTCCAAGATTCTGAAGGAATGCTCGTTTGTTCTGCTGGTAGCTCCGGCATGGCCTCACAGGTTTTGGTATGCGGATCTTGTCCGGATGGCCTCTTGCCAACCGTGGACTCTTCCGTTAAGACCAGACCTTCTGTCTCAAGGTCCTTTTTTCCATCAGGATCTGAAATCCTTAAATTTAAAGGTATGGAGATTGAACGCTTGATTCTTGGTCAAAGAGGTTTCTCTGACTCTGTGATTAATACTATGTTTCAGGCTCGTAAATCTGTATCCAGAGAGATATATTATAGAGTCTGGAAGACTTATATTTCTTGGTGTCTTTCTCATCATTTTTCTTGGCATTCTTTTAGAATACCGAGAATATTACAGTTTCTTCAGGATGGTTTAGATAAGGGTTTGTCCGCAAGTTCCTTGAAAGGACAAATCTCTGCTCTTTCTGTTCTTTTTCACAGAAAGATTGCTATTCTTCCTGATATTCATTGTTTTGTACAAGCTTTGGTTCGTATAAAGCCTGTCATTAAGTCAATTTCCTCCTCCTTGGAGTTTGAATTTGGTTCTGGGGGCTCTTCAAGCTCCTCCATTTGAACCTATGCATTCATTGGACATTAAATTACTTTCTTGGAAAGTTTTGTTCCTTTTGGCCATCTCTTCTGGCAGAAGAGTTTCTGAATTATCTGCTCTTTCTTGTGAGTCTCCTTTTCTGATTTTTCATCAGGATAAGGCGGTGTTGCGAACTTCTTTTGAATTTTTACCTAAGTTGTGAATTCCAACAACATTAGTAGAGACATTGTGGTTCCTTCATTATGTCCTAATCCTAAGAATTCTAAGGAGAAATCGTTGCATTCTTTGGATATTGTTAGAGCTTTGAAATATTATGTTGAAGCTACTAAGTCTTTCCGAAAGACTTCTAGTTTATTTGTTATCTTTTCCGGTTCTAGAAAGGCCAGAAAACTTCTGCCATTTCTTTGGCATCTTGGTTGAAATCTTTAATTCATCTTGCCTATGTTGAGTCGGGTAAAACTCCGCCTCAGAGGATTACAGCTCATTCTACTAGGTCAGTTTCTACTTCCTGGGCGTTTAGGAATGAAGCTTCGGTTGATCAGATTTGCAAAGTGGCAACTTGGTCCTCTTTGCATACTTTTACCAAATTCTACCATTTTGATGTATTTTCTTCTTCTGAAGCAGTTTTTGGTAGAAAAGTACTTCAGGCAGCGGTTTCAGTTTGAATCTTCTGCTTATGTTTTTCATTAAACCTCCCTCTCTAGTGACTCTTGTGTGGAAAGATCCACATCTTGGGTAGTCATTATCCCATACGTCCCTAGCTCATGGACTCTTGCTAATTACATGAAAGAAAACATAATTTATGTAAGAACTTACCTGATAAATTCATTTCTTTCATATTAGCAAGAGTCCATGAGGCCCGCCCTTTTTTTGTGGTGGTTATGATTTTTTTGTATAAAGCACAATTATTCCAATTCCTTATTTTATATGCTTTCGCACTTTTTTCTTATCACCCCACTTCTTGGCTATTCGTTAAACTGAATTGTGGGTGTGGTGAGGGGTGTATTTATAGGCATTTTAAGGTTTGGGAAACTTTGCCCCTCCTGGTAGGAATGTATATCCCATAGGTCACTAGCTCATGGACTCTTGCTAATATGAAAGAAATGAATTTATCAGGTAAGTTCTTACATAAATTATGTTTTTTTGTCCCCCAGCCATAAAGCTGTTTTCCAAAATCATTTTGAATTCAATCAATATGTCTGAGTATATCCTCCTCAAGATCTACCAGTAACATATGCTAGCTGTTATGTTGCAGCACAGTAAGAATCAATAGGGGGCTCAGAGAATCTTCTAGAATATCAATGACTTGATTATTCCAGAGCAGTATAGGGACAACCCTACAATCAACACAACTTACTTAATGATCACCATGGAGACTTTGCTGCACATGTTCATCTTTCAGCTTCCTCATTGGTGCAGGAGAACGGTTTAAAATTATCATCCATATAAGAAGATGAAGGGGAGTTCCAAGTGTCCTTCTACACTCAGCTGGTCCAAGAATTGAGTTTCTGGCTGATCCAAGAATTGATACTTAGGCTTTACAATCCAGTCAGTGGAGCACTGGAGCTACTAATGTTACAACCACAGCCCATCTTTGGAATGCTGAAACTGTCAAAGTTTTAAAGGGACAGTATACTGCAAATTGTTTTTACTTAATGTGTTACCAATGACTTGGTATACCAGAGTATAAAATGTTTGAGAAATTGATAGCTGGTTTTGTTCTTTGAAACTACCACCCATTAAAATTGGTTGTTCTTGCAGGGAAATCAGATATATTTAATTTATCATTTTCTATACACATATATACTTTTTTATATTATCTATGTCTGTTCATTCCTAACCCCCACTGAGAGTATAATTTCTTCTGCTGGCTGTGTTTCTCAGATATACTTATCAGTTCTCTGAGGAAGCGCATGTGCGCATGTGCTAAATCGTCAAATCAAAGGGAGTTCACTACTGAACTGTATGTTGTGATACAAATAAACTGTTGATGCTGACTGACTTTATGACTCAGACACTCTTCCTTAATTTGCTAGTCTAATGTCTTCTGCTGGCTGTGGTTACACAGCTTCTCTAAAGCCAATACTTAAAGGGACAGTCAACACCAGAATTTTTGTTGTTTAAAAAGATAGATACTCCCTTTTTTACCCATTCCCCAGTTTTGCATAATCAACACTGTTATATTAATATACTTCTTACCTATGTGATTACCTTGTATCTAAGCATTTTCTGACAGCCCCCTGATCACATGACATTTTATTTTTTATCTATTGACTTTCATTTTAGCCAGTTAGTGCAGTGTCTGCCACAATCCACGGGCATGATCACAATGGTATCTATATGGTTTACATGAACTAGCTCTCCCCTGCTGTGAAAAGCAAATAAAAAAGCATGTGATAAGAGGCAGCCTTCAAGGGCTTAGAAATTATCATATGAACCTTCCTAGGTTTAGCTTTTAAAGGGACAGTATACTGTAAAATAGTTTTCCCTTAATGTGTTTACAATTGCTTTTTTTACCAACTGCAGAGTAAAAAATGTATGAAAATTAGCTTTTTAAGCTTTATTTCTCTATATTAAAGCTCTGATTTTGTGTTTTGAAGTCACAGCCTAATAAAATAGGTTGAGCTTGTAGGTATAATCAGATCTCATTACTTTATCACATTATGTTCATATACCTGCTTCTTTATCTTATATCTGTCCTTAAAACAATCACCAATACTTTGAGAGAACAATGGAAAATCAACATTGTATTACCTTATCTCTGCTTTATCACACTGGGAGTGTAATTTCTTCTACTGGCTGTGCTTACAAAGCTTATCTATAGTTGGTACGCGCGGCCACAAACTTTCAGAATAGGTGGGGATACCACATGCTAAATTAACAATTTCAATTGCCAATATAAGGGTAAAGGAGCTACTTGTAAACAATTTAATACACTCCAGCAGGTAAAGTGGATCATTGGGAACAAATTAAAGGGGAGAAAATTTTTGAGTAAACTGTCCCTTTAACTAAGAATACCAAGAAAACAAAGCAAAATTGGTGATAAAAGTAAATTGGAAAGTTGTTTAAAATTACATGCCCTATTTGAAACATGATAGTGTCCCTTTAACATTATGAAACATTATCTGGCCTTTGCATCAAATTTGATATTATGTGGTTCAACTGCTTTATTTCAGAGAATCAAACAAGCTTAATAAATGAGGCAATTAATGTACACACATTACATCTAGATTCTGCTAGAGCAAATTTGTATTAGTATTTAATTTTTTCATATCTCATTATCCTATATAATTAAAGGCCAGGTATGTTTGTCAGATGCAGTCATGCGCATTAGAGACTGCAGAGACAAACATACCTGGCCTTAAATAGCAGAGGAGTGCACACAGCGGAAGCTGCCTGATGGGGATGTGGCCGGGCGTGCCGTGATGGGGACGTGGCCGGGTGTGCCGTGATAGGGGCGTGACCGGACGTGATGAGGGGGCGTGACCAGCGGACGTGACGGGGCGTGTCCTCGCAGGGGCGCACAAGAAGGGCGTAGCTGACGAGAAAGACCAAAAGAGGTGAGAGAGACCAAAAGAGAGGAGGGAAAGAGAGCAAAAGAGAGGGGAGAGAGAGCTAACGAGAGGAGGGAGAGAGAGAGCAAAAGAGGGGGAGAGAGAGAGCAAAAGAGGGGGAGAGAGAGGAGCAAAGAGAGGGGGAGAGAGCAACTAAAGAGAGGAGCACTAAAGAGGGGAGAGAGAGCTCAAAAGAGAGGGGGGAGAGAGAGAGCACATAAGAGGGGGAGAAAAAGAGCACAAAAGAGGGGGAGAGAGAGCGCAAAAGAGGGAGAGAGAGAGCGCAAAACAGATGGGGGAGAGAGAGAACTCAAAAGAGAGGGAGAGAGAGAGAGCTCAAAAGAGAGGGGGAGAGAGAGAGAGCACAAAAGAGGGTGAGAGAGAGCGAAAAGGAGAAGGGGGAGAGAGAGCGCAAAAGAGGGTGAGAGAGAGCGCCCAAAAGAGGGAGAGAGTGAGCACAAAAGAGAGGGGGAGAGAGCGCAAAAGAGAGGGGGAGAGAGCCACAAAGAGAGGGGGAGAGAGAGCAAAAGAGAGGGGGAGAGAGAGCGCAAAAAGAGGGGGGAGAGAGAGCAAAAGAGGGGAGAGAGAGCAAAAGGCAGCGGGGGAGAGAGAGCAAAAGAGAGGGGGAGAGGAGAGAGCGCAAAAGAGGGGGGAGAGAGAGCAAAAGAGGGGGAGAGAGAGCAAAAGAGAGGGGGAGAGAGAGCTCAAAAAGAGAGGGGGGACAGAGAGAGTTCAAAAGAGAGGGGAGAGAGCTCAAAAGAGAGGGGGGAAGAGAGAGAGTGCAAAAGAGGGGGGAGAGAGAGCGCAAACGAGAGGGGAGAGAGCCCAAAAGAGGGAAAGAGGGAGCACAAAAGAGGGAGACAGAGAGTGCAAAAGAGAGGGGGAGAGAGCGCAAAAGAGAGGGGGGAGAGAGGCGCAAAAGAGAGGGGGGTAGAGCACAAAAGAGAGGGGGGGAGAGAGCGCAAAAGAGGAGGGGGGAGAGAGAGCCAAAGAGAGGGGGTGAGAGAGAGAGAGAGAGCAAAAGAGAGGGGGTATGAGGAGAGCAAAAGAGGGGAGAGAGAGAGCAAAAGAGGAGGGAGAGAGCAAAAGGGGGGAGAGAGCAAAAGAGGGTGAGAGAGAGAGAGCAGAAGAGGGGAAAAAGAGAGAGAGCGCAAGCAAAAGAGGGGAGAGAGAGCAAGAGAGGGGGCAGAGAGAGCGCAAAAGAGAGAGGGGAGGGAATGCACAAAAGAGAGTGGGGAGAGAGAGGGAGCAAGGGTTGGAACCGCGGTACTTAAAAAATTGGCCCGTGTACACAGGCTTTAGGACTAGTATAATTATAATTCATCATAACAACTAAATAATGGGTTATATTTAGCAGCAGTTTAATACTGAGGTCTATCCAAAAATCTTCAGCCTTCCACTTGTGTAAAAAGTAAATTCAAATAAGTCTGATAAGGTCAGTTTAAGACATTTACTTCAACATAGGTCAATTTTTCTACAGCATAAAAAATAAAAAATAATATATATATATATATCTTTAACAGACTTGTCAGGAGCTGTGCATTAACTTTTTTCTGTTTGCTTTTAAAGCATTTGGTCAGTTTCAATTTTCTTTGTTCTTTTTCAATAAAGATTTTTATTTTAAAATCAAAATAGCAGTTGGCTTTATCTTTTTCACCTTAAATTGTATTTAAGAGCAGAAAGCAGACAGGAATATCTCTTCATTGTTAATCTAACATTGCTGGGGTTTTTTATTTACTATTATAAAATATAATGCTATAATTGCATTTTAAACACAATTCTTTTTTTTATTATTATAAAATAGCAGTATTTAAAGGGAGATTATACACTTGATTTTTCTTTGCATAAATGTTATGTAGATGATCAATTTATATAAGAGTGTTTTTGTAACAAAGTATAGTTTTGCTTATTTTTTAATAACATTGTGCTGATTTTCAGACTCCTAACCAAGCTCCAAAGTATCAGATGTAGACTCAAGTCTACAGATTCGTGCTTGCTCCTTTTTGTGTAATGGGTCTTTTCGTATGCAGGGGAGGGGGAGTATCTGATCTTCATGCTTTCTCAACCCCTTTCAATGGGTGTCCCAGCCTAAACTGAGAACTTCTAAGTATGTTTTTAAAAGGTTTTATATTGGATTTTTAGATCAGTATCTGTGCAAATTCTTCTTTATGTTAGTGTCTATTACATGCAGTTATATGAAAATTGGTGTATATTGTCCGTTTAATTGATTTAATTTATCAGAATGCAAATTGACAATCATTTTTAATAGACAATCATTTTTAATAGACTATTCCTTACCAAATTGTCATAATAGCAACTGACACCTACATTTTTAAATATCATCACACATGAAACTCTTTATAGTTATGTTATTGAGTGCTAAATAATACTGACTTAGCTGAATTTGACATAGTGGATACAAGTCTTTACTCAGTGAATAGCTGATTTGCTACCAATCCAGTTGATTTGCTGACTTGTATCTTCTTTGGCACTTTACGTGAATAGGTATCAAAATGAAGTGGCTACCATCTTGACCGTTTGTGAGTAGACCACATTCATTTGATCTTCCTACACTTCTAGCAGATCAATGTATAGTAGTTGCATTGTGATCAAAAACTAGTTCCAGTGTTTTTATGAATAAGAATTGTAAACCTTATGTACAGTAGAACAGAGCAAAACATTATCATAAAATGCTAATGCAATAATGTACACAGCATATAATATTTGCTTGCGGATTTAAGCATTTAAACTGCAGTTATCAATAAAAAAAAAAACATATATGAACTGCATGCTTAGAATTCTAAAGACATAACAAACTGAAAAATGTTGTTTATGCATAGGTATCTGTTAACATTGTAAAAACAATAAACAACTCTTACAGCCTTTTAGTATTGCAGCTTTCACATGCTACTTTACAGAATACTATGCTTCTGTTGTGTCTTGTTCTTTATAAAAATATCATCAACACAATGCATATTTGTTTCATTTACTTTATTGTAAAATACCATGCAATACATCCAGGCAGTATATTACACCGAGAATGCAAAAACAAAGGGACAGTCTACTGCAGAGTTTTTATTGTTTAAAAAGATAGATAATCCCTTTGTTACACATTCTCTGGTTTTGCATAACCAACACTGTTATATGTATATACTTTTTACCTCTGTGATTACCTTGTATCTAAGCTTCTGCAGACTGCCCCTTTATTTCTGTTCTTTTGACAGACTTACATTTTAGCCACTCAGTGCCCTCTCATAAGTAACTCCACTGGCGTGAGCACAATGTTATCTACATTGCACACATGAACTAACACCCTCTAGCTGTGAAAACTGTCAAATGCATTCAGTTAAGAGGCGGTCTTCGAGAGCTTAGAAATTAGCATATGAGCCTACCTAGGTTTAGCTTTAAACTAAGAATACCAAGAGAACAAAACAAATGTGATGATAAAAGTAAATTGGAAAGTTGTTTAAAATTACATGACCTATCGGAATTATTAAAGTTTATTTTTGACTAAGCTATTCCTTTAAATATATTAATTAAAATGACTGCAATAACTTTTCACAGTCTGTTAATTTCCCATTTGCTGTAAAGCTGCAATGCAAACAAAGCCACTTGATCTCTGGGGTATGTCCCACTGTTACTGGTTGTAGAATTATCCTGTGCAAGTAAAAAGCAAATTGAAGTAAAAAACAAACAAACTGAATTGTATCATTCGGGGAATACAATGCCTCTTTATCACAAAAGAAGCTAATACTTTTGAATAGCAAAATTAAGATATTTTGGTAGATAAAGATGTGGACATATTTATAAAATTGGGGGAGAAAAAATTATGGCAGTGAAAGTGTGGTAATACCAGAGTTTAGGTTAAAAAAAACGTATGGCAATGCCAGATTTTGAGTCTTTGTTCTATGGGAGTGAATGGGTAAACAAAAGCCTTTTAGGCGACACCCCCATTATGTTGATTGGCTGAGGAGGAGGGTTAGGTTAAATAGCTAATATCTGCTTCTGCTCCTTCATGCTTATCCATCCATTCACTTGGACCAGCTGGTCACATCCTGAACCTCTTGTTTTTGACCCCGGGCTGTCCATCCCCACTCAGGGAGCACCTATTGGCTGTAGCCAATTCGGGACAGTTATAAATAGGTCACTAAAGTGTGTAGCCAATGGCTGTGTGGAAAATAACAGTGTTCTGTACTTCCATTTCTAACAGAAACTGAAAAGCTAACCATTTCAGAATGTAATTAAAGGAAATAATAAATAATTAAATTACATTGTATATATTTTTATATATATATATATATATATATATATATATATATATATATATATATATATATGAGGAGTTATCATTTTATATTACCATCTCAAAGTGTTTAATGCCCCTTTAACTGTTTTAAGAGGAATTTGAACTAAAGGCAAACATTATAGATATCTGCAGCTCTGTTCGCTGATCTTTGACAATTATTTTAGCAGTTTACCTCTTCTTCTAACTTAGATATAAATAAATCTCGCCTAATTTTTTTATAATGCATTTAAAAGCAAATATTACCACTGACGCCAAATTTACCTGAAGGTCAGATTTAACATTTTAACCTACTTTAATTACAATTTAAATATAAAAATGAATCTGAACCTCTTTCCGTATGATAAAAAAATACAGTTGAACACAAAAAAAAAGAAAAAGAAAATAAATCAAATCAATAATCATTAGAAACAGGGGTATTGGTATTTCAGGTATTCTAATGGTTTTTTTGGCAATTATTTTCACAGAACTTCATAGAAGCAGAATACGTGACCAAAGAAAAATTGACAGCATTCATTTAATGTTCAAGATAACTGCCTAATATGTTTGAAAGTATTTTTTTCACCCAACCATTAATAACAATAAATGACATATGCAATTAATAATTTCATATCATATGTATTATTTTTAATTAACATGTTTATTTTCCAAACACTTTACTGTAATTATAGATGAACATTGAGTTTACTGTATTTACTTTATGTGCAAATGTCATCATTTTAAATTGTGATTTTTAATTAAACATTTCACCTTATATTAAACAGAAATCAAATGTTGTTTATTAACACTCAAACTGAGCACATATAGTAAATTTAATATTGAAAAAACAACTGTATGTTCCTGCTTTGATCCTGAGAAAGCCAAAGCTGCCATCTTTGCTTTCTCTGGATCAAAGTAGGAATGCAAAGAGTGAGCGGGCGGCATCATTTGAGATACTGGCCTCTAGTTATCAACGTGTCTACTTACCTGCCTTCTCCGGCACCAATACGCCCGCCTAAGCTCACCTCACATCGCCGCCGCGGACCTGAATACGCACACCAAAGTTATTAAAAAAGCTGTCCAAAAGCCGCGCACCAAGTACGGTAGTTATCACAACATCGATCTTTGATGCTCTTCGGCTTTTCTACAGCTTTATTAATACCCCTGTCACTAAGCACTCACACTATACTATACTGTTCTACCCCCTATACCGGTGCCCCCGGAGCCCCCCACAACTAAAAAAAGTTATTACCCCCTAAACCGCCGCTCCTAGACCCTGCCGCAACTATAATAAATCTATTAACCCCTACCCGGCCGCTCCCGGACCCTGTCGTCACCTACATAATACCTATTAACCCCTATCCTGCCCCCCCTATACCGCCGCCACCTATAATAAATTTATTAACCCCTATCCTGCCGATCCCGTACCCCACTGCAACTAAATAAATTGTTTAACCCCTAAACCGCCACTCCCGGACCCCGCCGCCACCTATATTAAACTTATTAACCCCTAATCTGCCCCCCCTACACCATCGCCACCTATAATACATTTATTAACCCCTATCCTGCCCCCCTATACCACCGCAACCTATAATAAAAATATTAACCCCTAAACCTAAGTCTAACACTAACCTTAACACCCCCCTAACTTAAATATTAATTAAATAAATCTAAATAAATATTACTCTTATTAAATGAGTTATTCCTATTTAAAACTAAATACTTACCTATAAAATAAACCCTAAGATAGCTACAATATTACTAATAATTATATTGTAGCTATTTTAGGATTTAAAAAACAGAGGTATACTCCAGCGCCAAATATACCCTGAGAGCCCAGGGTAAGTGATACCTAGCTATCACCTAAAAGAGAAATCAATGTAAAGAGTGTACCCAGGCGCCAAACAAATGGAGGCTAAGGTATAGGTAGGTGGAATAAGATTAAAACATTTATTGTACACTAATCAATAAACATAAAAACATGGATCCATGCATAAAATTCGATAAATTACGATAAATAAAATAAAATGCAGTAAATGTCTATAGATATAAAAGGTAAGAAAGGAGCTGCACAAAAAAGCTACCTAGATAAAATAAAGACAAATTTACCTGTAAAATAAAAACTAACCTAAGTTACAATTACACCTAACACTACACTATCGTTAACTAAATTATTCCTATTTAAAAATAAATACTTACCTGTAAAATAAACCCTAAGATAGCTACAATGTAATTAATAATTACATTGTAGCTATTTTAGGATTTATATTTATTTTACAGGTAACTTTGTATTTATTTTAACTAGGTAGAATAACTATTTAATAACTACCTAGCTAGAAGAAATACAAAATTACCTGTAAATAAATCCTAACCTAAAATTACAATTAAACCTAACACTACACTATCATTAACTTAATTAAATTAATTAACTATAAATACCTACAATTAAATACAATTAAATAAACTAACTAAAGTACAAAAAATAAAAAAACTAAGCTACAAAAAATAAAAAAATATTACAAGATTTTTAAGCTAATTACACCTAATCTAAGCCCCCTAATAAAATAACAAAGCCCC
Organism: Bombina bombina; assembly: GCF_027579735.1. Lineage (NCBI taxonomy): Eukaryota > Metazoa > Chordata > Amphibia > Anura > Bombinatoridae > Bombina > Bombina bombina. The sequence goes on from NC_069503.1 coordinate 311,284,425, forward strand.
CCAAAATAAAAAAATGCCCTACCCTATTCTAAATTACAAAAGTTAACAGCTCTATTACCTTACCAGCCCTTAAAAGGGCCTTTTGCGGGGCATACCCCAAAGTAATCAGCTCTTTTGCATGTACAAAAAAATACAACCCCCCAACATTAAAACCCACCACCCACATACCCCTACTCTAACCCACCCAAAACCCTCTTAAAAAAAACCTAACACTAACCCCCTGAAGATCTCCCTACCTTTAGCCGTCTTCAGCCAGCCGACCACGATGGAACGGAAGAGGACATCCGCAGCGGCCGAAGTCATCATCCAAGGGGTGCTGAAGAGGTCTTCCATCCGATAGAAGTCTTCATCCATGAGGCGTCTTCAATCTTCATCCATCCGGAGCAGAGCGGAGCCTTCTTCAAACGAGCCGACGCGGAGCCATCCTCTTCCAACGACGCCTACCCGACGAATGGATATTCCTTTACGTGACGTCATCCAAGATGGTGTCCCTCAAATTCCGATTGGCTGATAGGATTCTATCAGCCAATCGGAATAAAGGTAGGAAAAAATCTGATTGGCTGATCCAATCAGCCAATCAGATTGAGTTCGCATTCTAGTGGCTGATCAGAACAGCCAATAGAATGCAAGCTCAATCTGATTGGCTGATTGGATCAGCCAATCGGATTGAACTTGAATCTGATTTGCTGATTGGATCAGCCAATCAGATTTTTCCTACCTTAATTCCGATTGGCTGATAGAATCCTATCAGCCAATTGGAATTCGAGGGATGCCATCTTGGATGACGTCACTTAAAGGAATATCCATTCGTTGGGTAGGTGTCGTTGGAAGAGGATGGCTCCACGTCAAACCATTTGAAGAAGGCTCCGCTCCGCTCCGGATGGATGAAGATTGAAGACGCCGCATGGATGAATACTTCTATCGGATGGAAGACCTCTTCAGCGCCCTTTGGATGATGACTTCGGCCGCTGTGGATGTCCTCTTCTGTTCCATCGGTGGTCGGCTGGCTGAAGACCTTCAGGGGGTTAGTGTTGGTTTTTTTTAAGGGGGGTTTGGGTGGGTTAGAGTAGGGGTATATAGGTGGTGGGTTTTAATGTTGGGGGTGTTGTATTTTTTTGTACATGCAAAAGAGCTAATTACTTTGGGGCATGCCCCGCAAAAGGCCCTTTTAAGGTCTGGTAAGGTAATAGAGCTGTTAACTTTTGTAATTTAGAATAGGGTAGGGCATTTTTTATTTTGGGGGGCTTTGTTTTTTTATTAGGGGGCTTAGATTAGGTATAATTAGCTTAAAAATCTTGTAATATTTTTTTTTTTTGTAACTTAGTTTTTTTATTTTTTGTACTTTAGTTAGTTTATTTAATTGTATTTAATTGTAGGTATTTGTAGTTAATTAATTTAATTAAGTTAATGATAGTGTAGTGTTAAGTTTAATTGTAACTTAGGTTAGGATTTATTTTACAGGTAATTTTGTATTTCTTTTAGCTAGGTAGTTATTAAATAGTTAATAACTATTTAATAACTATTCTACCTTGTTAAAATAAATACAAAGTTACCTGTAAAATAAATATAAATCCCAAAATAGCTACAATGTAATTATTAATTACATTGTAGCTATCTTAGGGTTTATTTTACAGGTAAGTATTTATTTTTAAATATGAATAATTTAGTTAATGATAGTGTAGTGTTAGGTGTAATTGTAACTTAGGTTAGTTTTTATTTTACAGGTAAATTTGTCTTTATTTTAACTAGGTAGCTATTAAATAGTTATTAACTATTTAATAGCTATTGTACCTTGTTAAAATAAATTGAAATTTGCCTGTAAAATAAAAATAAATCCTAAAATAGCTACAATATAATTATTAGTAATATTGTAGCTATTTTAGGGTTTATTTTATAGATAAGTATTTAGTTTTAAATAGGATTAATTTAGTTAAGAGTAATTTTTATTTAGATTTATTAAAATAATATTTAAGTTAGGGGGTGTTAGGCTTAGTGTTAGACTTATGTTTAGGGGTTAATTAGTTTAATATAGATGGCGGCTGTATAGGGGGGGCAGGATAGGGGTTAATAAATTTATTATAGGTGGCAACGGTGTAGGGGGGCAGGATAGGGGTTAATAAGTTTAATATAGGTGGCAATGGTGTAGGGGGGCAGATTAGGGGTTAATAAATTTAATATAAGTGGTGGCGGGGTCCGGGAGCAGCGGTTTAGGGGTTAAACAATTTATTTAGTTGCGGCGGGGTACGGGATCGGCAGGATAGGGGTTATTAAATTTATTATAGGTGGCTGCGGTATAGGGGGGGCAGGATAGGGGTTAATAGGTATTATGTAGGTGGCGGCGGGGTCAGGGAGCGGCGGTTTAGGGGTTAATCAGTTTTTTAGAGTGGCAGCGGGGTCCGGGAGCGGAGGTTTAGGGGTTAATCAGTTTATTAGAGTGGCGGCGGTGTCCGGGAGTGGCGGATAAGGGGTTAATCAGTTTATTAGAGTGGGGTGGGCTCCGGGAGCAGCGGTTTAGGGGTTACCATGTTTAATATAGGTGGCGGCGGTGTAGGGGGCAGATTAGTGGTTTTTAGACTCGGGGTACATGTTAGGGTGTTAGGTGTAGACAGCTCCCTTAGGAATCAATGGGATGTCGGGCGGCAGCAAACATGAACTTTCGCTATGGTCAGACTCCCATTGATTCCTGAGGGATCCACCGCCTCCAGGGCGGCGGATTGAAAACCAGGTACGCTGGGCCGGAAAAGTGCAGAGAGTACCTAGTAGTCATTTGATAACTTCCAAAATAGTCAGATTGTGCCGAACTTGCGTTCAGAACATCTGGAGTGACGTAAGAATCGATCTGTGTTGGACTGAGTCAGGCGGATCAAAGCTTACGTCACTATATTCTACTTTTGCCGGGCAGCAGGGCTTGATAACTTAGGCGAATCAGCCTCGCCACAAATACGCTGCAGAATTCCAGCGTATTTGAGGTTGACGGCTTGATAACTAGAGGCCCCTGTGTCTACCATAAATTATGATTATTTGTTTTTCATATATGCACATTCTTTTTTTGGCAAATTCAAATGATTTATGGAGATGTTTTATGTTGCCACCAGGTTACTTACACCTAGATTTAGAGTTTTGCGTTAGAAGGAGTGCGTTAGCTACGCGTGTTTTTTTCCCCCCGCACCTTTTAAACAACACTGGTATTTAGAGTTCTCTGAAGGGCTGTGTTAGGCTCCAAAAAGGGAGCGTAGAGCATAATTTACTGCCACTTCAACTCTAAATACCAGTGTTGCTTACGGACGCGGCCAGCTTAAAAAACGTGCTCGTGCACGATATCCCCATAGGAAACAATGGGGCAGTTTGAGCTGAAAAAAAACCTAACACATGCAAAAAAGCAGCGTTCAGCTCCTAACGCGGCCCCATTGTTTACTATGGGGAAACACTTCCTAAGTCTGCACCTAACACCCTAACATGTACCCTGAGTCTAAACACCCCTAACCTTACACTTATTAACCCCTAATCTGCCACCCCCACTATCGCTGACCCCTGCATTTTATTATTAACCCCTAATCTGCCACTCCGTACACCGCCGCAACCTACATTATCCCTATGAACCCCTAATCTGCTGCCCCTAACATCGCCGACACCTACATAATATTTATTAACCCCTAATCTGCCCCCCCCCAACGTCACCACTACCTAACTACACTTATTAACCCCTAATCTGCCGACCGGACCTCGCCGCTACTCTATTAAATGTATTAACCCCTAAAGCTAAGTCTAACCCTAACACTAACACCCCCCTAAGTTAAATTTAATTTAAATCTAACGAAATAAAATAAATCTTATTAAATAAATTAATCCTATTTAAAGCTAAATACTTACCTGTAAAATAAACCCTAATATAGCTATAATATAACGAATAATTATATTGTAGCTATTTTAGCATTTATATTTATTTTACAGGCAACTTTGTATTTATTTTAACTAGGTACAATAGCTATTAAATAGTTAATAACTATTTAATAGCTACCTAGTTAAAATAAGTACAAAATTACCTATAAAATAAATCCTAACCTTAGTTACAATTAAACCTAACACTACACTATCAATAAATTAATTAACTAAACTATCTACAATTATCTACAATTAAATCACCTAAACTAAATTACAAAAACAAACACTAAATTACAAAAAAATAAAAAAAGATTACAAGAATTTTAAACTAATTACACCTACTCTTAGCCCCCTAAAAAAATAACAAAGCCCCCCAAAATAAAAAAATGCCCTACCCTGTTCTAAAATAAAAAGTTAACAGCTCTTTTACCTTACCAGCCCTTTAAAGGGCCTTTTGCGGGGCATGCCCCAAAGAAAACAGCTCTTTTGCATTTAAAAAAAACATACAATACCCCACCAACATTACAACCCACCACCCACATACCCCTAATCTAACCCAAACACCCCTTAAAAAAACCTAACACTAAGCCCCTGAAGATCTTCCGACCTTATCTTCACCACGCCGGGTATCACCGATCCGTCCAATCATTGTAATATGTATTATTCATCATTTTAAATTAATTGTATCTTTTATTTATTTTTTAAACTTCATTTTTGCAGAGTCCATTACTGACCATCACAGCCCTACAAGGAGACTGGGGTCTCTACATGAGCTGGTTTACTATTAAGTGAATAGACTAGATAAACAGGGAGTCAGATTTGCCCATGCATGGAAGAGGCAAGATGTCAGCTCTCTTATCACCCTGAGGGCAGTAGCTACACTGAGAATTTGTAACTGCTAATTTTGCAAGAAAACAAGTAAGTTGCTTGCAATGTTTTTACAAAATCTGTTTCTTTTTAGGTTTAATTTGATTTAACATATTTGTTTTTACCAAATGAGCCCTGTTTAATATCCCTTTAAGACAATCTATGCCTTATGGGCACCTGCTGCCAGCCAGTATTGCAAATCATTATTGGCTAATAGGCCCATGGGACTTATGCAGCTTTCTAATTTTTTTTCATAGAATCTTATGGAGCAATATAGATCATCGATCTCCCACTCTGTACACAACCACTATAATTCATATTTGATCATGTAAAGTCTTAATTATTATTTACTACCTAAGGCATTTTGTCACACTATTTTACTGCCTTAATTATCTCTGTACCTTTTAAACCCTGTTGCTATTAATGTAATAAGCCAAGTGTTCAGTTCTTGAAATGCTTAATAGTTTGTGAATTTATTTTAACATACTGAGTTTATAGATATACAGTGGGGCAAAAAAAAGTATTTAGTCAGCCACCAATTGTGCAAGTTCTCCCACTTAAGAAGATGAGAGAGGCCTGTAATTTTCATCATAGGTATTCCTCAACTATGAGAGACAAAATGTGGAAACAAATCCAGACAATCACATTGTCAGATTTGGAAAGAATTTATTTGCAAATTATGGTGGAAAATAAGTATTTGGTCAATATCAAAAGTTCATCTCAATACTTTGTTATATATCCTTTGTTGGCAATGACAGAGGTCAAACATTTTCTGTAAGTCTTCACAAGGTTATATAAAAAAGATGAACGACAACGGATCTTAAAATTTTTCCATGACTTTATTCCAAATTAAAAAACAGAGACAATCCACCTCGTAGCTCAAAAAATAGGCTGTGAAACGGTCTTACGTGTATCGGCGTGAGCCTTAATCATAGACCATACTCCACCTGTGTGCTCTACCTTATTTTAAAGCCAGGTGAATCATTATAATTGGTTAAAAGAAAATACTTACCTACTTTATGCCTTTAAACATGTACATGGAGGTTCATTCTTTTGTATAAACATGCCGAACCTGCACAGTACAATGTAATAGCACGATCGGCTTTGCTAGCAGGACCTGAAATGTATACACAAAACTACACCTTATACAAGATAGTGAAGTTAAACAGCATATTATTTATAACCCCTATATATTTACTTAGATAATGTTGTTATTGTATATCTTTTTCTGTTAAACCTCAGTTATATTTACACAACTTGTAACATTTAAAGATGCCTCTTCTTCGTTAAACATTTCTAAGATTTGATAGGAAGTACAGCATAATAAAGCCTTACAGATAGAGTATAGCATACAACACAGTGTTGTTTCACATGATTACATAGTTACATATGCATAGCTACAATTCTGAATTAAGAGATCAGATATTAAAGGGACCATTACAGAGAAGAATTTCTATGGTTATTCACAATAATTCATAATATCCATGTCGGAATTATATCCCCATGGTATTTGTGTGCGTAATTTGTGACTCCAATACACCTCCTGTCTACTGAGAGTACGAAATTTATTTCCTCCTCTCGGATGATTCCCTATCTGTTCTATAGTTGACCACGAAAAGGTGCTGGAATTCTGAGCATGTTTATCTATAAAATATTTGGACAGAGCTGAGCACCTTATATTATTCTTTATATATGAAAGATGTTCTCTTATACAGGTACGTATGTCCCTAATGGTCATACCAACGTATTGGCCCATACATTCTGTACATTCTATTAGATATATCACAAATTTAAAAGTACAGTTAATACAGCTTCTAGTTTCAAATACTTCACCCGTTAAATGAGATTTAAACTTGTCAGTAATATTGATAAAGTCACATGCCTTACATTTTTGGCTCCCACATTTATATGTACCTCTGTGTTTTAACCATGAACTAGCTGATGGTATAGGTTTTAACATGCTAGGGGACAATATATTTCGTAGACTGGGACTTTTTGAGTACACAAATCTACATCCTTTATCAATGGTACTTTTTAAAGTGTCATCACCATAGACTATGGGGAGGTATTTCTTTATTATAGTACAAATATCCTTATATTGGTTGGAGTATTGAGTGATAAAGACAGGTCTATTGTCCTTTTCTTTTCTGTTCCTCATTTTTAACAACTGGGCCCTTTCCATCTTACTCACTTCCTTCTCTGCTTTTTTGATTGTACTAGCTGTATATCCTCTCTCCTGTAATATTTTCTTTAGGGTAGCACTTTCCCTGTTGCAAATCTCAGGACTTGAGCAGTTTCTTTTCACCCTCATATGTTATCCTTTGGCTATTCCACCAAAAACATGCTTAGGGTGATTACTTGCTGCATGCAATATCGTATTGCCTGAAATCGGTTTGCGATAAAGGAAAGTACTAACCTTTTCTTTTCCTTCATTACCTCTAAGAGTAATGTCTAGAATATTGATCTCTTTTTTGTTCCATTCATGTGTAAATGAAATGCCACAATCAGATTCATTTAAATATTTTACAAACTCTTTGGCATCATTCTCTGTTGTATTCCAAATTATGACCAGGTTGTCTATAAATCTTTTATATAGACTAATATATTGTAAGAAAGGGTTATTATCTCCATAGATTATTGTTCTCTCCTACCAACCTAAAAATAGGTTGGCGTATGATGGGGCAAAGCGTGCACCCATCACCATACCCAATCTCTGGAGATAATACTCTCCTTCGAACATAAAAGAATTATGTTCTAGCAAAAATTTAGTTATATTAAGGATATACTCTATCATACCACCATCATAGTCAGTGTTATTTTCAAGAAAGTATTTTACTGCTTTTAGGCCTAGGTGATGGGGTATGGTAGAGTATAAAGACACCACGTCCACAGTAAGCCAACTGTGGGTGTTGTTCCATTCAAAATTGTTCAATAGATTAATAATGTGTGTAGTGTCTCTAGCAAATCTCAGGAGCCTATTCACAATGGGCTGTAATATGTCATCTAACCATTTGCTTAGGGGTTCTAGAAGAGAGCCATTTCCAGACACTAATGGCTCTCTTCTAGAACCCCTAAGCGAATGGTTAGATGACATATTACAGCCCATTGTGAATAGGCTCCCGAGATTTGCAAGAGACACTACACACATTATTAATCTATTGAACAATTTTGAATGGAACAATACCCACAGTTGGCGTCTTTATACTCTACCATACCCCATCACCTAGGCCTAAAAGCAGTAAAATACTTTCTTGAAAATAACACTGACTATGATGGTTGTATGATAGAGTATATCCTTGATATAACTAAATTTTTGCTAGAACATAATTCTTTTATGTTCGAAGGAGAGTATTATCTCCAGAGATTGGGTACGGCGATGGGTGCACGCTTTGCCCCATCATACGCCAACCTATTTTTAGGTTGGTGGGAGAGAACAATAATCTATGGAGATAATAACCCTTACTTACAAGATATTAGTCTATATAAAAGATTTATAGACAACCTGGTCATAATTTGGAATCTAACAGAGAATGATGCCAAAGAGTTTGTAAAATATTTAAATGAATCTGACTGTGGCATTTCATTTACACATAAATGGAACAAAAAATAGATACATTTTTCTAGACATTACTCTTAGAGGTAATGAAGGAAAAGAAAAGGTTAGTACTTTCCTTTATCACAAACCGATTTCAGGCAATACGATATTGCATGCAGCAAGTAATCACCCTAAGCATGTCTTTGGCGGAATAGCCAAAGGACAACTTATGAGGGTGAAAAGAAACTGCTCAAGTCCTGAGATTTGCGACAGGGAAAGTGCTACCCTAAAGAAAAGATTACAGGAGAGAGGATATACAGCTAGTACAATCAAAAAAGCAGAGAAGGAAGTGAGAAAGATGGAAAGGGGCCAGTTGTTAAAAATGAGGAACAGAAAAGAAAAGGATAATAGACTGGTCTTTATCACTCAATGCTCCAACCAATATAAGGATATTTGTACTATAATAAAGAAATACCTCCCCATAGTCTATGGTGATGACACTTTAAAAAGTACCATTGATCGGCTGCAGCCTCCTGTATTGCATCCGACAGAACTACGTCGAGAACATCTGGAGGAGGAGCTAAGCGCAAGTCACGGAGCGCTTCTCTCTGTAACTCCCGCACCAACTCCTAAGGCAAGGGGTACTGTGCCTGGAGCCCTGTGACTGGGGAGATAGTGAGGACAAGGAGGTAGATTATCCTGGAAAGATAGAGGGGTAAAAACACGCTGCCCCTTCTCTCGAGGACAAGGCTCCTGAGGAGGAGTAATAAAGATACCCATTACAAATTAAAGTTCACTGTCTGCACACAGGAGTATCACTATACAATTCTCCCTCCCACCGGTGTTTTGCGAAAGGGAGACAGAAACAGCCTATGGGCTGGAGGAATTGGAGGATACCCCGCAGCAGCAAAGGTATCCCTCTCCCCCTTCTGAGGAGTGTCAGTGGTTTAACCCGGCTGGCGAGGTGAAAAGCAGAACCGAGGCGCTGCCCTTGGAGAATAGGAGGATCGAAGAGAAGCAGCCAGCCAGGTGACGGTGGAGGTATTCACCGCAAGGGTGCATAAGTGTACCAAGGTATCTTGTCGACTAGCTGGATATTATCTCCCTCCCACCGGTGCTGCGAGAGGGAGATAGAGGACGGGCAGACAGGGAGGCTGACAGGAGGAAAGCAAGCCGTAGGGCCTGACCTGCCCATAAGTATTCTGGTTTAGAGAGGAGCAAGATGGCCCTGGCAGATGGAGGATTCAGGCTGAGACCGGGTTGAAATACGTAAAAATTCAACAAATAGCAAGTATTCTAGTAAAAGCGACTTTACTGTTTTTGGGCTGCTCTATGTTGCTGTGCTTTTTTTGTTTGCATAACTTTTAATGCTCGCTTGCTACGATCCCCTGGGACTCAGATGCTTAAATTGTTTGTTGCATAGGATAAACTGCTGGGACTGAACCTAATATTTAACACCAGACTGTCACATAAGATGCTTTTGCCCTAAAAAGAAAGTGGTTACTCCTACCAAATTATCTGGGAACAACAGGAGGGTGACAGAAATGAGAAGAGGAGGGAATAAAGGGGGAAAAAAGAAAGAAAAAAATAATAATAACTCCTAACTTAGGCCAAAATAAAACAGGGGAGGGGCAAAGGACAAAGAGAATAACAGGTGGTTAATTATTCCCAGCTTGCTTTGAAACCCTTCTATATAGCAAATGCTGAATGTATATGATGTGACCTCTTTTTTGCATTTAAATGTTGCTAAATAGAATGTTTGACAAGATGCAGTGGGAAGGGCTTGTACAAATAAGTAAAGAAGGAGTTTGACTGGTATTCCTTTAATAGTAAAGCTGGTGGGGATGTCTAATATATAGGTGTTAACATTGCAGACATAAGGTGTCAGGTTATAAATAACACCTACCCTATATTTAAATTCTGATGTATTAATCTTAAAACAAATTAGGATCTCACTTTAACAGATACAATAGATTAGGAGGCCCCCTTATATTAGATAGAGTAATACTTCTTACCCCTACAGGCAGTGGTTAACAGAAAATAAGGCTGTAATACTCATTGTTGCCTGAAAGTTTGTATTTACTGAAAGGGAGAGCTGAGTAAAACTTTTATATACAATTATTGGATATTTTTTTCCCTATCTGGGCTAGGCGGTAATTTAGGATCACTACATTTAGGGAATTAAAGTAATTCTCTCATATTCTTTCACTCAATCTTTTTTTTTTCTATTTTTCCACATCACTTTTTTCCTTCACTAAAGCACCCTTTTTTCTTCCACCTCTATTTTTTTTCTCCCTCTCCACTCTTTTCACATATATTATATGGATAAATATATTAAATCACCTATTCACGTTAAAACCACTTCTCCAGCCATGGCCGGGAAATCAAGAGAGAAAAAAAACAAACAGGCAATAGAGACAATGGCTGAAATACATTCGAGCACTACTAGCCAACCCAGAGGTATTGAACAATTTGATATGCAAACCTTATTTGAGAGTATTGCAAATGCACTGTCTCCCAAATTTGAAGGACTTAGATCTGAGATCAAACAGGATTTAACAATATTAACAAATTAAGTAAGACAATTTTGCAGTAGACTTCAAGAGGTTGAACAGAGAGTATCAGACATTGAGGATAATACTGAGGGTGTGAAATCTAGAATTGAAATTAATAATACCTTGATCTCCAAGTTAAAATATAAAATTGAAGAGGGGGCGGAGCCAACTACTGAAGGAGTCAGACGTGCATGTTAGGAGCTCCTGGCTCCAAAGTGACATAAATGGCGTTTATTTGTATTTAAACTAACTTTTGTTTCTACTGCTGAGGATCCCTTCTCTATCTAACATCGCTGGGGATAATTGAGCTTTCCGGATAGCCCTTTCTACCTCTGTGACAAGACTGAGTTCTGTTATGTCGGAGGCCTAGGATGCATGGAAGTTAGCTGTGACGCAGCCCTTACCCGTATGCTTATCTGACACACTTACTCACAGCTTGCAATGGAGACAGCAGCACTTATCCTGGAGGAATTGCACTGCCTGCTCGATAGCTATGTAGCCGCATTTGAGGCGACACTGAGTGGGGATATTGTATGTGCCTGCGATCAAGTCCAGGAGCAACCTACTATATTGGAACTTTGCCCGATATCTACGATTGCCTCACTGACACCTGCAGTGAATAGTTGCGGAGCTAAGATCGAGAGCATGGAAAGCACCGCGTGGCACTACGCGGCGCCAATGGACACAGAAAGCATTTCGGCTGCAAGTTTCCCCGTCTCTGTGCTGACACAGGAAAACAAGTTACCAAGACCTATGGACACCCATGTCGACACCCCTGGTAAGAAATCCAGAATTATATACCTGCAGACACCTGGCCTATTGTGACCCCCTGCTGCACAACCTAAGCTACATGTCAACCCAGCCTTACCTCAAATCAGTGTTAATCCTTGTACTACGTGGAAAGACTTACCTAGAGGCAATCAGCACCATAGACGCCTATCATCCTCGGCACCAGGCGACATCAAAACAGGCATTGGCTAAACTTATTACAGGACTATACTTCCTCCTTTTACTTGCTTAGTAACAGGCTAGCTGTGTGGATATTATGGACAGTTTTCACTACAGCTTTTCTCCTTGTATTTGTACTATGGGTGTTCTCGCTTCTAAATTTACATAATTTCTGTTGGGATGCCACATACATGTTTTTACAACTAAGCTATACCAGGGTCTAGTTTAACATGTTCTCCTCTGGCACTAGATGTGTGTTATTGATATGACCTTCCTGTCCCTGGGTGGTGGGCCCACATTCAGGTGACATAGTATTTATGTACAGAGGGGCGATATTCAGCTGTTTAATTAAATACCCTAACATTTATCTGCTCAGATTTTGTCCTAAACTTGTATAGCCTACCTAACAGTTTAAACCTATTTGGTGAGCCAATCTGCGAGATTGCTCCCCGCTTTAACCCTTTCTATAGAGCAAGTATTGTTTGCTACTGTTCACTTGCTTGTTAGTTAATGTGGGAATACATGAATATGATAACTATTGTTTTACACTTAAGCAATGCTTCCCATGTATTCTTTAACAGACCGTTCTATAGTAATAAGCTACCCTAAGGTCTAGCTTTCCCTTAGAATTCAGTGTTAAAGTGCAATTTTATTTTTTAAACAGGTTAAACATTTTGTACCTAATATTACTTACCTGTTACTGCTATTATATATAGTTCTATATATATATTTTGGGAGTCTTTACTGTTATGCTTATGCTAATTATAGTGCTATTCATTATATGACTCTGCACTATAATCAAGCTGTTTATAATGATTCAGTGGGGATAGCTATGTTATACATCTAGATTTTGTCTTAGAAGAGCTACTGAGTCTTATTAAAGTTCTAAGTAGCCGTATGTTTAAAAAATATAACTATATAGGTTTTACAGTTTTCCTCAATGTCACTTATAGAATATGGGTTGATGCAGATTAAGATTTGTGCATTTTACTCTGTCTACTGACAGGTAGGTAGTCCTACATTAACCTAAATGATGCATGTTAAGCACTGGAAAGTTCTACCCCACTTATGTATTATCTTTACTATTGCTACACTATTAATGTTTACCCTAATATTGGTATATTTGTTTATATATATATATATGCATGTTTGTTCAACTTTCTCACTTTAGCTATAATACACAGGGACTTACTTGTTACTATTGCTTCACTACATGCAGTCGAAGTATGTGCTTTCAATAATTAATTTATATGCACCATATCAAAATATCTTACTCCAGCCCCGAGAACACCTTAATTTTCAAGTTCATTTAGCGGCAACGTTTTCTCAGGCTATTGCTCATTATTCCCCAGTGATTAAACAACCACAGTATAATAAGCCTGTGGAGCTCCTCTGGCCAATGGGCTTTAAAAAAGCCGGCGCCCTTTCTTTTTATATTTTTGGTCTCCTACCCCCCCCCCCGCATGTGTTTTATTCTGACATATGCGAGTATCTCAAGGTGCTCTGGTTTCCCCCAGTAGTTACTCTCGCGGTTTTCCTCGTAATATACCGCAATTTTCCCCTATGTTCACCCAACTAATGTATATGTTTTACAATCATATGCTTAAGCTACGAGGTATAATGGTACACAATATATTTAGTCTGACAGTGGATAATAAGAATTGCATATTCTTTTTTCTTTTTCTTTTTCACAATCTTGTGTTATGCAGTTTGAAACATATACTGTTCTATTTAAAATATTTCAATCTTATAGATATGTAATTGCTGTCGTGAACATCTCCCCTATCTTATGTGAACCAATAGCCTCTAATAATCAGTATATCTTTGCTATACATATAGCTTTTTTTTAGGTTACTATATGTATGTGTAATGATTTCTTCTTATTTTTTCTTATTTGTTTTTTGAAAATGTGAGGTTCACAGTTTTCCTCCTTTATGCAACAAAAATAGAAAATGTGAGGTTTATTTACAGTATTTTTTTTTTACATAACTGTGATGTAACAGACTTGTTTGTTTTGCGATAATTTGAATGATATGTTCTTTTATGCACATGTACCTGATGATTGTAACTCTTCATGTTTGTTATTTTATACTCAACCTCAATAAAAATTATTTAAACAAAAAAAAAATATATAAAATTGAAGAGCTAGAGAATCGTTCCAGAAGGAACAACGTTAAGATAGTAGGCCTCCCTGAAAAGAAAGGAAACGAAAATTTGGCAGAATTTATTTCTACAAGTCTGACCAAACTCCTGGGTATCCCCCCCACCTATCCTAATATAATAGTGGAGCGGGCCCATAGGCTAGGTAGTCATTCAGTTAACAGCAACAAGGAAGCAAGACCACGACCAGTACTTGCTAGATTACTTAACTATCAGGACAAGGTGACATTAATGCAGTATTATCGGAAAGCACAACCAATCTTTATAGGGGAGGCTAGACTATTCCTTTTTCAGGATTTTTCCTATGAGACCTCCTTAAGGAGAAAGGAAATGTCACCCATATGTACGAAGCTAATTAATCAGGGGGTGCAGGCCACTATGCTGTACTCAGCCAAACTTAAAGTTACACACAGGGATAAAGTGTATTTTTTTGATAACCACAAGGTTGCCGAAATTTTTTTGATGGAAAATAAAATACTATAATGATCTGTGAAGATAGTGTTAAGGCCAGGAATTTTCTTAAACCCTCTTCTTTCTTGTGTGCTACTCTTATTATGGGGTCTCCTCAAAATGGAAGAGAAAAGGGCAATTACCCCACATATCGAATATGTGTAGTTAGATGGGATTCTAATAGAGATTCACTTACAGGGTACAGGTGGAGTGGGACGGGGAGGGAAGGGGATGAGGGGGATTTTTTTTCTCTCCCCATTTGATTTGTAATTGTTTATATTTAAATAATAAATATGGCTGACTCTATAAGTTATATGAACATAATTTCATGGAACATTGGGGGCTTTAACTCCACCGTAAAATGGAAAACAGTGTTAACTCAACTTAAGAAATTTAATTGTTCCATAGCACTCTTACAGGAAACTCACTTGAATTTAAAAGAGATCGCTAAATTTAAAACCTCCTGGGTTGGAGAGGTAGTGGCCTCACCAGGAGAACATAGACGGAAGGGTGTAGCTATCTTATTAGCGAAAAAAATTAAAGCACAAACATTACAAATATATACGGATCCAGAAGGTCGGTACCTTCTGTTGATGGTAAAAATAGGTAACTCTATTTACACATTTTGCAACGTATATGCACCAAATACCTTGTCATCGAGTTTCTGGGATAGTCTCCAATTGAGGATACTACAATGTGCAGAGGGATATGTGATTATGGGAGGTGATTTCAACATGGCTCCTCAATACCCGTTAGATAGATATAGGAAAAAAGTACAATCAGTTAAAACTAAGAGGGATGCACTTGAGTCTAAATTGTTCAGGAAGATTGTTTCAAATTTGGCACTTAGAGATATTTGGCGTATCATGAACCGGGATGCTCGGGAATTTACGTGCCTTTCTAAAGCACATAAGTCCCTTTCAAGGATTGATCTATTTTTGGTAAACGATAAGACTGCGAGTTTAAAAATTTGGGCTAATATATATCCTATCTCTATATCAGTTCATGCTCCGATCTTCCTTTCGATTCCTGTCCAAACTTTACTCATGCTCCTCCGCGCTTTTGGTTCCCAAAATACTTGACAAATGATATAAAGTTTAAAGAATTTTTAAGGATAAAGTTTGAAGAATTTGCACATTTTAATCATGAGTACATAAATAAACCATTAGTTTTTTGGGAGATGGCAAAGGCCGTGTTAAGAGGAGAAATCACCTCTTATATAATAGCACTAAAGAAAAAAAACAAGAAAAGAGAACAGGATGTATTAACATTTCTTTCTAATGCATATAACCGATATCTCTTAGATAGAACCCCGGGAATTGGGAAAGTTATACTAGAGCTAAAAAAGAGAGAGACACGTTATTAATCTATAAATCAACACAAGATGAGATCAGGCTACAAGCCAAATTTTATAAACATGGAAATAAGTCTGGCAAATTGTTGGCAGCATTAGTTAAGAATGATAGAAGAACTACAGTCATGGAGAGTATACAGGACGAGGGTGCAGTGGCTACAACACCGGAAGAAATACTTAAAGTATTCACTAAATATTATAGTAATTTATATGCATTTCAAAACTCTAATAAGCAGCATAGAAAAGAATTAGAATTAGAATAAGATTTGGAATCCAGTTATTTCCTCTGAAGTATGCTCGAATATGAATGCCCCAATTTCTGAAATTGAAATTGATAAAGCTATCAAAAAATTAGTAAGAAATAAAGCGCCTGGACCAGATGCAGTTCCTAATGAACTATATAAAATACTAGGCCAAAATATTACATCTTATCTTAAGAATTTATATAACTACTAGTCCTAAAGCCCGTTCACATGGGCCATTTTTTTCAGTACAGTGGTCCCACCCCTTGTGTTCTCTCCCTCCCACTCTCTTTTGCTTTCTCTCTCTCACCCCTCTCTTTTGCGCTCTCTCTCCGCCTCTCTTTTGAGCTCTCTCCCCCCTCTCTTTTGCGCTCTCTCTTCCCCCCTCTCTTTTGCACTCTCTCTCCCTCCTCTCTATCTCCCCTCTCTCTTACTCTCTCCCCCCTCTCTCTCTCTCTCTCTCTCTCTCTCTCTCTCCCCTCTCTCTCTTTCTTTCCCCTCTCTCTCTCTCCTCTATCTCCCCTCTCTCTCTCTCTCTCTCCCTCCTCTCTCTATCTCCCCCCTCTCTCTCTCCCCCCTCTGTGTCTCTCTCTCTCTCTCTCTCTCTCTCTCTCCCCTCTCTCTCCCCCCCTCTCTCTCTCCCCTCTCTCTCTCCCCCCCTCTCTCTCTCTCTCTCTCTCTCCCCTTTCTCTCTCTCCTCTCTCTCCCCCCCCCCTCTCTCTCTCTCTGTCTCTATCCGCTCTCTCCCCCCTCTCTCTCTCTCTCCTCTCTCTCCTCTCTCTCTCTCTTTCCTCTCTCTCCTCTCTCTCCCCTCTCTCTCTCTCCTCTCTCTCTCTCCTCTCTCTCCCCTCTCTCTCTCTCCCCTCTGTCTCTCTCTCCTCTCTCTCTCTCCCCTCTCCCTCTCTCTCTCCCCTCTCCCTCTCTCTCCCCTCTCTCTCTCTCTCTCTCTCTCTCTCCCCTCTCTCTCTCTCTCCTCTCTCTCCCCTCTCTCTCTCTCTCTCCTCTCTCTCCCCTCTCTCTCTCTCCTCACTCTCCCCTCTCTCTCCTCTCTCTCTCCCCTCTCTCTCTCTCTCTCTCTCTCTCTCTCTCCCCTCTGTCTTTCTCTCCTCTCTCTCTCCCCTCTCCCTCTCTCCTCTCCCTCTCTCTCCCCTCTCTCTCCCCCCTCTCTCTCTCTCTCTTTCCCCCCTCTCTCTCTCTCCCACATCTCCCCCCTCTCTCTCTCTCCTCTCTCTTTATCTCCTCTCTCTCCCCCCTCTCTCTCTCGCCTCTCTCTCCCCCCTCTCTATCTCCCCCCCTCTCTCTTTCTCTCTCCCCTCTCTCTCTCTCTCCATCTCCCCTCTTTCTCTCTCCCCTCTCTCCATCCCCTCTCTCTCCCCCCTCTCTCTCTCCCCTCTTGATCTCTCTCTTCCCCCTCTCCCCTCTTTTGAGCTGTTTGAGCTCTCTCCACGTCCCTGCACGCTAGACCACGCCCCTTTCACGGGTCTTCACCCCCACACATGCTCGGCCACGCCCGCTTCTTCTCGTGGGAGTTGGCAGATCAGGTAGGGAATCCAAGGCCAGGTGTGTTTGTCCTCGTGCTGTCTCTACTGCGCATGACAGCTTCGGACAAATACACATGGCCTTTTATAGTATAGGATTTTTATAAAGAGAATAAACCAATTCCTTCTAGGTTCACTGCTTCCCTGACATTGCTGATTTTGAAGCCGGGTAAGGACCCAACTAAAAAAGAATCTTATCGCCCCATAGCATTACTAAACTCTGATTATCTGGTGAATGGCTCTCTTTCATCAAAAATTATAATGGGTAGAGGCACGAGACAGGGCTGCCCACTATCGCCGCTATTGTTTAATTTAGCTGTAGAGCCTCTTGCAATATGGCTTAGGGATATAATATCAGGAATAAAGCTAGGTATGAGTAAGTTAAAAATATTACTGTATGCTGATGATTTATTGATTTTTCTTCAGAATACTACACAGTCAATTCCATTAATACTAGACACTTTACAGTTTTTTGCATCATTTTCCGGTTATAATATCAATTGTAACAAGAGTGAAATTTTGTGGTTAAATAAAACTAATACTAGTCTGCAACAGATCCCGTTTAGAACCACTGAAACCCTTAATTATTTAGGCATTAAACTCAGTGCCAATCCTAATAAGTGGTATACAGAAAATTTTTGTCCTTTGATTCAAAAAATTATTATGGATTTAAAGTTATGGGTATCTTTGCCCCTGTCAATTTCAGCCCGAGTAAATCTAATTAAAACTATTGTCTTCCCTAGACTATTATATTTACTCCAAAATTTACCTCTTTTTATTAAGACTTATGACCGACGGAGAATTAACTCTGCCTTTTCTAATTTTATATGGAAAGACAAGAAACCAAGAATAGCGTTAAAAAAGATGACGCAACCCTATAGAATGGCAGGTCTTGCCTTACCAGATATTCACCTCTATAATATTGCTTTTTTAGCTAAAATAGCAATTGAGTGGATGATAGATATAAATATGGTCTCATCAAATGATATCGAGAGTTTTTTTGTATATCCTTTTTCTTTGAAAGCGATTTTATATTGTCCTTTGAAAGTACTCCCAAGGAATGTAGATTGCTTAATATCCATTAAGAATATCATCATAGCTTGGTATAAATTGTGTTGCATACTAGATATGGATCCATATTATTCAGATTTTCTTCCTATAAGGGGTAATCCCAGTTTTACACCAGGAATTAATCAAGATATCTTTAGAAAATGGGCAGACAAAGGATTGAAGTATATTAGTCAGGTATTAACGAATGACTGGTGTGTTGTCTCTTTCGAAACTCTAGTATCACAATTTGAATTACCTAGAACGAGTTTTTTTGGTTATTTGCAAGTTAGACATTTTATAGAAGATATGAGAAGGGATAGGAATCAATTTAAGGATTGGACGGAGATTAAAGTATATATACATCAATATATAGTAGGCTTTACATCTATCTCTTTGTTATATGATATTCTACTTGCTAAGCAAAGCCTTATTTCCTTGAATAAAATATATGATAACTGGAAATATAATTTTCCTAATTTAGAGTTATCAAGAATGAATACAAGTCTTTTGACTACAAGGAAGTTAGCTATACCTATGAGTTGGAAAGAATCCCATTATAAACTTATTAATAATTTTTATTTAACCCCAGCCCGAATGACGAAAATGTACTCAGCACAAATTGTAAACTGTCCGCGTTGTAATTTTTCGAAAGCGGGCATATGTCATATGTTTTACCTCTGTCCTAAAATGAAGCAAGTGTGGGAGAAGTTAGTTTATTGGATAAATAAACTTTATAATTCAAATATATTTATAGACATGGAAACAGTTATTTTTTTAAAAAGGTATACATCGGACCTAGGATTACAAGTCAAAACTTTAAATACACTTATACTACTGGTAAGACATTTGGTCGTAAAAAGCTGGAAATCTTCAGTTGCACCCTCATTGGCCAGGATAATTAAGGAAATTCAAAATCATATTGTATTTGAATCATTTCACATGAAGAATGTTAAGGAACATAAAATAAAAAGATTTATATTAGGATGGTTACCTATAATTAAAACATACACATTACAGATTCAGAAACAAATTTTGTATCCCTTTTTAAGTTCTGAGACATTTGCAGAACCAGTGAATTGGTATTCTTCGAGTAGAGAAGTTTAACTCCCCAAGTCACGAAGTACTAGTAAGAAAGGGATTTTTAAAATATTAGGGATAGTAGTGGTCTTTTTCTGGAGACTCTTGGCGAGATGAGTTTAATTTCAGTCAAGATCACAAGAGATTTGGACGTGGGGATGAAGGGGTTTTTTTTTTTTAATTTTATCTTTTTCTCCTTTCTCTTTTCTTTTTCTCTTTTTTGTGTCGATTTTGTTTTATATAAATGAAAATTTGAGGAACACATTTGGGTTAACAGAAAAAAAAAATATATAGGAAAAATGTGAGACAAATTTGAAAACGAAATGATGTTTAATTTTCTTTGGATGTTTATATATGTTGTGTCCTAATCGAAAACAAAAGGCAATGTATGCCTTAAAATTACCAAGTCTCTGAACCATGATTGTATTATCATAAATGTGTCTCATTCAATAAAGAAATATTAAAAAAATAAAAAATAAACTCTGATTATAAATTGCTTACTTTTATACTTGCTAATCGGCTACAAAGGGTTCTACCCACTATAATACATGAAGAACAAGCTGGCTTCATGTATAAAAGAAATGATGCGGCTAAGATTAGGGAAATTTTTCTGGTGATAGAGTTTTATAACTGCTCAATGGAAGCATCTATTCAAAATAGGAGTAACCTAGTAGACCCTGCACTTATTTCAATCGACGCCGAAAAAGCGTTCGATTCAATTCATTACGATCACTTAATATTCTCTTCGACCAAGTTTGGGTTTAAAGATAACTTTGTTAGTTTTATACTCAATCTGTATAATTCACCCATTACAAAAATAATAGTAAATAACAATCTTTCATCTGATATTTGTCTTGGAAGAGGTACTCTGCAGGGCTGACCGCTATCTCCATTTTTATTCAATATATAAATTGAACCATTGGCAATTATGCTACGTCAGCATATAGAGGGCATTAGAATAGGAGCAAAAGAAATGAAAATTACTTTATATGCAGACAATATTCTTCTTTATGTCTCCAATCTTAGACAAAATACTGTCAATTATTGAGTTACGTGGCTCCTTTTCCGGATATAGGGTAAATGTTTCGAAATCAGAGATGTTTTGGTTATTGGAAAAAGGGGAGGATAGGTATGAGGCCCCCTTTAGACTTGCATCTGAAACTTTCAAATATCTTGGAATCATTATATCTCGACAACCTAAGACTTGTTATAGTTTTAACATCTCTTCTATAATTGATAAAGTCAAAGAGAGTATGAGGAATTGGCAAAATTTCCCACTTTCAATTTCAGGACGAATAGCTCTATTTAAGATGATATTATTGCCAAAAATGTTATATGCCCTCCAAAATACTCCTGTGTTGCTGAAAGGGAAGGACTTAAGAGATCTAAATGCTTCAATTCGGAGGTTCATATGGCAGGGTAAGAAGCCCAGAATTTCATTTAAAAAACTTTGTTTAGCCAAAAGGCTATGGAGGCCTGGCACTTCCTGATATTCATATATATAATTTGGTGTTCTTGGCTAGGATGGTGCTGGATTGGATAGTGACTGCAGGATATGTAACTAATAATATCCTTGAGAATAATATGACCTACCCTTACTTACCAGTCCCCCTAATTCACTGTGAGCCTAGTAAATCACCTATAAGAATTAAGCTTCTCAAATCTATCTATACGCCCATAATAGCATAGCGAAAAATTATTTCACTGCTAGGACTTAAGACTAACATTTCTAGATACCAAACAATCCTGGGAAATCCAGAATTTCAAGATGGCTCTCAGTCAAAAGTCTTTCAGATATGGAGAGAACTAGGATTATGTAGTATTGTCCAGCTATTAGATTTGGAGAACTCTACAATTGACATTTAGTACATTGAGGCAGGAATTTAAACTAGAGAATAAAGATTTCTATGCATACTTACAAACCAGACACTATGGTTATACGCTTATTAAGGATTATGAGTGGAGTTGGAATTAGGGAAATCTGGAAATCTGGATTGCAATGGTTAAAAATTGATTCTTTTCAATATCCACGGGATATCAAATAATTATTTCTAGATTGAATGATTCCAACTTTAGAAAGATATCTCTGCAGTGGAGCAAGTTAACTGCGGGTGTAGAGATAAGTATTCCTCATATAAAAGGATCCATAGAATTGGTAACCCAAAGCACATTATCCTCAACTTGGATTGAATCCCATGTGAAACTGCTATATAGAACTTATTTTACCCCAGAAAAGGGGCTTAAATGGGGTAACTCAGCATTTCAGTTGTGTCCAAAATGTTCCTATCCAAGGGCCAACTTTACATATGATATGGGAGTGTCCTAAAAATTATCAGATTTGGCAGAAAGTTGCTTTCTGGGCCTCTAAATCTTTGAAGCTCCCAATTGGGAACCTCAATATAAGACAGATAGTTTGCCTTTGGGATGAGGCACAAAATCTTCAACATAGGAAGTTAATTAATGCAATTATTCTGGCCGTCAGAAATCTGATATTTAGGAAATGGAAGGCAACAGATACTCCTAGCTTAGCAGAAGTTAAAAATTATTTGAAAAAACAATATGTACTTGAACAATATAATGTAGATATGAACAGTGAACGAGATATTTGTGCGTTTTTTAAAAAATGGGCATCGTTTATTAAAGGTTTTCCTGTGAATGAGATAGAATA
The DNA here is from genome assembly GCF_027579735.1 of Bombina bombina. Taxonomy (NCBI): domain Eukaryota; kingdom Metazoa; phylum Chordata; class Amphibia; order Anura; family Bombinatoridae; genus Bombina; species Bombina bombina. The sequence goes on from NC_069503.1 coordinate 311,306,751, forward strand.
TCTTATTTTTCCATTTAGAAATATGGAGATAGTTTTATTAGGGATTTGGTAGGTAGGGAGAAGTGGGACAGCAGAGAGATGGTTATATCTCAGATCCTCCTTTCCCCCCCCTCCCACTCACTATAGAGTAAACGTCTGAGGTATAGGCCCAAGGAATGGGCCTACAGGCAACACTGAAGTAATACAATTTCATTTAACAATGGCATTATGAGTAAATGTTTTGGGTAAATTTTTTCAACATGACATAATAGTATTGTATAAGATGCCTTGTAGATAGATGGTTTGAAATGGAATGTAGAGATACATTGTAATATTTGTTTGTATTGGCATTAAGGTCTGTAATTATTACATGTATAAATCCATAATAAAAATAATAATAAAAAAAAAAAAAAGTACCATTGATAAAGGATGTAGATTTGTGTACTCAAAAAGTCCCAGTCTACAAAATATATTGTCCCCTAGCATGTTAAAACCTATACTATCAACTAGTTCATGGTTAAAACACAGAGGTACATATAAATGTGGGAGCAAAAAATGTAAGGCATGTGACTTTATCAATATTACTGACAAGTTTAAATCTCATTCAGTGGGTGAAGTATTTGAAACTAGAAGCTGTATTAACTGTACTTCTAAATTTGTGATATATCTAATAGAATGTACAGAATGTACGGGCCAATACGTTGGTATGACCACTAGGGACATACTTACCCGTATAAGAGAACATCTTTCATATATAAAGAATAATATAAGATGCTCAGCTCTGTCCAAACATTTTATAGATAAACATGCTCAGAATTCCAGCACCTTTTCGTGGTCAACTATAGAACAGATAGGGAATCATCCTAGAGGAGGAAATAAATTTTGTACTCTCTGTAGACAGGAGGTGTATTGGATTCACAAATTACGCACACAAATACCATGGGGATATATTTCCAACATGGATATTATGAATTATTGGGAATAACCATAGAAATTCTTCTCTGTTATGGTCCCTTTAATATCTGATCTCATAATTTAGAATTGTAGATATGCATATGTTACTATGTAATCATGTGAAACAAAGCGATGGGAAAACAGCACCACTGTTGTAGTGCACGGTGTGAGGGTTAACTGCATATAACCCTATTAATATCCAATATATATACGTTGCACCAGCACTATGTATAACCCTTTGGCTGCTAAGCCATTTCCCACCTGGGTGCTAAGCTGGATTTTACTTTTATACTTTTTTTTTCCATATCCCCAAGACTTATACCGTTAGGCGATTACCTTTCCAATGGTGGGTCTTGGGGGTGTCTGTAGCTGCTTAGCTGCCTAAGATACAGGCTTCTAAGCAGCATGCCCCCATTTCCCTATACTGTCCATTGTTAATTTTTAATAAAGTTGCACAGTGACGTCATTGTGCGACTCGTGAAGCTCCAGCGATGCCTCTCACTATTCAGGCCAGATTGCCGGGGTGGGAGCCCCCAAATTGTACTCATGGTGGGTGAGTGGTAGCGACAGCTTTGATCCGTCGTCAGCACCTGACTGGGACAATTTCCGATGGCTCAGAGCTGTCGTTAGCACTCAAAGGGTTAAAGAATAATAATATCTTTATTGAAGACCCATTAAAATGAGATAGCATGACTAAGGGGTTAATCCCCGAAACGTCCCTACTTTTAATGGGTCTTCAATAAAGATTATATTATTCTTTAAACATAGTGCTGGTGCAACGTATATTTCTTGGATAATCATGTGAAACAACACTGTGCTGTATGCTATACTCTATCTGTAAGGCTTTATTATGCTGTACTTCCTATCAAATCTTAGAAATATTTAATGAAGAAGAGGCATCTTTAAATGTTACAAGTTGTATAAATATAACTGAGGTTTAAAATAAAAAGATATACAATAACAACATTATCTAAGTAAATATATAGGGGTTATAAATAATATGCTGTTTAACTTCACTATCTTGTATGAGGTGTAGTTTTGTGTATACTTTTCGGTCCTGCTAGCAAAACCGATTGTGCTATTACATTGTATTGTGCAGGTCCAGCATGTTTATACAAAAGAATGAACCTCTGTGTACATGTTTAAAGGCATAAAGTAGGCGTATTTTCTTTTAACCAATTATAACGATTCCCCTGGCTTTAATATAAGGTAGAGCACACAGGTGGGGTAGGGTCTATGATTAAGGCTAACGCCGAAACTCGTAAGACCGTTTCACAGCCTATTTTTTGAGCTACGAGGTGGATTGTCTCTGTTTTTTAATTTGGAATAAAGTCATGGAAATTTTTTAAGATCTGTTGTCGTTCATCTTTTTTATATTATCTACTATTTATGGAGTGGGGTCTCCAGCTTTCGTTTTCACGGATCTAGTGCTGTTGGAGGATAAAGCCACTTGGAGTAGGAGGAGTCAATAGATATAGCTCGAACTGCCATTCTGAGGAAATCTGGGCCGCGGCAAGCAGAGTTGGGAGAGAAGTGGAAGTATTTCTTCACCCCCAGGCAAGTAAGCCCACGGAAAGCCGGTGTTAGTGACGAAGGTTGCTGACCAAAGACTGCAGGAGCCGAATGATGAAGGATATCACAGTTTAAGGTCTGTACCTATGTAACTGTATATCTATGACTCTTTTTGTATGAATGGCAAGTGTTTGATTGGGATTGGGATTTTTACCTCAGTGACGTAAGTCCCACATGCCTTTTATACATACATCTTCACAAGGTTGTCACACACTGTTGCTGGTATGTTGGCCCATTCCTGCATGCAGATCTCCTCTAGAGCAGTGATGTTTTGGGCTGGTGCTGGGCAACACGGATTTTCAACTCCCTCCAAAGGTTTTCTATGGGGTTGAGATCTGGAGACTGGTTAGGCCACTCCAGGACCTTGAAATGCTTCTTACAAAGCCACTCCTTTGTTGCCCGGGCGGTGTGTTTGGGATTATTGTCATGCTGAAAGACCCAGCCACATTTCATCTTCAATGCCCTTGCTGATGGAAGGAGGTTTGCACTCAAAATCTCACAATACATGGCCCCATTCATTCTTTCATGTACACGGATCAATCATCCTGTTCCCTTTGCAGAGAAACAGCCCCAAAGCATGATGTTGCCACCCCCATGCTTCACAGTAGGTATGGTGTTTTTTGGTTGCAACTCAGCATTCTCTCTCCTCCTAACACGACGAGTTGTGTTTCTACCAAACAGTTCTACTTTGGTTTCATCTGACCATATGACATTCTCTCAATCCACTTCTGGATCATCCAAATGCTCTCTAGCATACTTCAGATGGGCCCGGACATGTACTGGCTTAAGCTGGGTGACACGTCTGGCACTGCAGGATCTGAGTCCCTGGCGGCGTAGTGTGTTACTGATGGTAGCCTTTATTACGTTGGTCCTAGCTCTCTGCAGGTCATTCATTAGGTCCCCCTGTGTAGTTCTGGGATGTTTGCTCACTGTTCTTGTGATCATTTTGACCCCATGGGTGAGATCTTGCGTGGAGCCCCAGATCGAGGGAGATTATCAGTGGTCTTGTATGCCTTTCATTTTCTAATTATTGCTCCCACAGTTGATTTCTTCACACCAAGCTGCTTGCCTATTGCAGATTCAGTCTTCCTAGCCTGGTGCAGGTCTACAATTTTGTTTCTGGTGTCCTTCGACAGCTCTTTGGTCTTCACCATAGTGGAGTTTGGAGTGTGACTGTTTGAGGTTGTGGACAGGTGTCTTTTATACTGATAACAAGTTCAAACAGGTGCCATTAATACAGGTTATGAGTGAAGGACAGAGGAGCCCCTTAAAGAAGAAGATACAGGTCTGTGAGAGCCAGAAATCTTGCTTGTTTGTAGGTAACCAAATACTTATTTTCCACCATAATATGCAAATAAATTATTTCCAAATCAGACAATGTGATTGTCTGGATTTGTTTCCACATTTTGTCTCTCATAGTTGAGGTATACCTATGATGAAAATTACAGGCCTCTCTCATCTTCTTAAGTGGGAGAACTTTCACAATTGGTGGCTGACTAAATACTTTTTTGCCCCACTGTATCAATGAAGGCATTTTAGGCTATCATAACATGAATAGAGAAAAGATACAGAACCATTCCTGTGCTTTGCAGACCCTCAGTGGTGAAAAACAAGTAATTAGCGGAACAAGTCATGGATATTGCACTCTGGAAACATTATTTAGCTTTTTATACATAATACACAATTATTATTATTATTAATAATAATAATAATAATAATAGTGGAAACGCTGTTTCACATATAAAATAGAAAATAAAATGTTTATTTACTAAATTCAGGGACAAAAGTTTGCTAGCTATTTGCCCAAATGAGACCTTATATTAGATGAATGTCCCTTGCAGCACCTTTATATCAGCAACATGATTAAACTAATGCACAGCCCTTTCTGCCCTAGTATCCCCAAATAGGCCCTCAGATCAATAACAACCCCTTTCAGCTCCCATAAGGCCATAAAGTACCATATGTGTCATCTGAAATCAGATGCTTAGCCCACAACAGCCCCCTTTATGAATGATGTATGTCCATATGAAACCCAGATCAAACACATGATCCCTGTAGTTCTGTGTATGCCAGATGCATGAGGATGAAGTCCTATTTTATGCCATCTAATTGCCAACTGAGATTTCAAAACATAGTATAAATGAATTATGTTATCAGCAAGTTCCCCAACAGGAAACCACACACACTTATTCACCACCTAGTAAATATTCCTAAATGACTTTGTCCTGATGATGTTAGGTTAGTGGGATAAAACTGGGCTTTATATAGTTTGAGTGGTTTGTTAAACACCACTGTATTTTCATCCCAGACTTTATTTAATTACTAAATTTATTTTTTAATGCTGAATCTACCTCATCTGATAAAGGAATATGAAACCCCAACATTTTCTTTTTTAATTCAAACAGAGCATACAATTAAAAAAAAAATGTTTCCGATTTACTTCTTTTAGCAATTTTGCTTTGTTCAGATGGGATTCTTTTTTGCAGATATCTATGTAAGTGTTTGGACCACTATCTGACAGGAAATGGTTTTATTTACCAATAGACAACATCCATGCAAAATTGCTGCCATATTGTTCTCCAGACACTGCACACTGAGCTTAAAGGGACACTGAACCCAAATTGTTCTTTCGTGATTCAGATAGAGCATGAAATTTTAATCAACTTTCTAATTTACTCTTAGTATCAAATTTTCTTCATTCTCTTGGTATCTTTATTTGAAATTCAAAAATGTAAGTTTAGATGCCGGCCCATTTTTGGTGAACAACCTGGGTTGTTCTTGCTGATTGGTGGATAAATTCATCCACCAATAAAAAAAAGTGCTCTCCGGGGTTCTGAACCAAAATAAACCTAGATGCCTTCTTTTTCAAATAAAGATAGCAAAAGAACGAAGAAAAATTGATAATAGGAGTAAATTAGAAAGTTGCTTAAAATTGCATGCTCTATCTGAATCACAAAAGAAAAAAATTGGGTTCAGTGTCCCTTTAAGTCAGTGTTATCAACAAAAGTTACCAAGAAAACAAAAAAAATTGATAACAAGTAAATTAAAAATGTTTTTTTTTTCTATCTGAATCACCAAAGATTCCCTTTAACATATTTACAAATGCAAATATATTGAAAAACACTGTCAACTTGATGCATTTTCACAAAAGTAATCATTCAAATTATTAGCTTTATGGCAGTAGAGTAAATATAAAATAGAACTTACTTTAAGCCTCTTTGCTTTCCAAATTTTGGCTTCCTAGACTGGCATGGCCATTTTGAGTTCTGTTTTTGGTGGATCCAACCAAGCTGTGCTTTTATTCAGCTATTCTGTATAACACAAGCAGTTGCATCCTACATATAATTATCTACTTTCTTTCACTGTAGATAAAATGGTTACATGGTGAACCAAAGAATTACAAGCCATCAAACTTCTATGATATCAATAATCACCAATCAGCTATGGATGGCACAAAGTGTAGTAAATGCTGTGCTTAGATGAAACGCATGATGGCAATGTAAGCCTAGTAGGCATGGACTTTACATTTCTTGTGCACGCTAACAAGGTTGCCTATCAAAAGTGTCAGTAAGACTCATGCACAGGCTTAATAGTAGTATGCCCACAGCATCAGCCTGAATAAAGTATAGTGATACTATAGGCAGTGTAATGTAAAGTGATCACAATATACATTTAAATGTATTTCAACATTGAAACTACCTTGTAACTCAGAATGTTTAGTTAATACATTGGCAATACAATGCAATCATAAGTACATGAATATGTGCCACCCATTTTTACAGTATTAACTGATCACATTTTGTTTCACTTCATATAAACAGAGAAAATAACATCAGAATTTCCTTTATCTGCTTTTGCCTCTTTGGCTTCTTGATATTGTTGTCCTCTAAGTTAGCATTATGAACCTCGGTGTTTTTGCAATGCATTGTTTTGTTTTTGTAATCTAAAGTTAATTAAGTAGCTTGCATTAAGGGAACTGAAGTAGAACCAGCTAAGCGTCTAAATACATTATGCAGAAAGGAAGCCTAAAGGTTTTTTTTTTTTTTTCTGTTTTACTTCCACAAAACACTTTTATTTGAAAACAACTAAATCAGGAAGATTGTGCCCATATGAACACTAAAGTAAACCCCATGTGAATAATATAATTCTTAGGAAACTACTGTGAGTCTCCATGGATAGGAAAATGTCTTGTGTTCTCTGCAGATATGTGCTTAGCCAGTTTATGTGTACAAAAATAATGCATACTCTGTGTACTTTATCTATCATCTATCTATTTATCTATCTGTATGTATGTCTGCCTCTCTGTCTACCTATCATCTATCTATCTATCTATCTATCTATCTATCTGTCTATCATCTATCTATCTATCTATCTATCTGTCTGTATGTATGTCTGCCTCTCTGTCTACATATCATCTACCTATCTATCTATCTATCTATCTATCTATCTATCTATCTATAATATATCGTATTAATATCTATATATTTATCATATATCTATGTATCTATCTATCTATCATCTATCTATTTATCTATCTATCATCTATCTATCTTTCTATCTATCTGTATGTATGTCTGCCTCTCTGTCTACCTATCATCTATCTATCTATCTATCTAGATTATATCCTATTAATATCTATATATCTATTATCTATCTATCTATCTTTCATCTGTCTAGCTATCTATCTTATCAACATAAACATACATAGATCTGTGGCGTCTATACACACTATATACACCAGCTATATATATTGTGCAAGTATGATTTTTTCTTGTGTGTGTGTGTGTATGTATGTATATATATATATATATATATATATATATATATATATATATATATATATATATATATATATATATATATATACGTGTGTGTAAACGATTTTTGTATGATAAAATTACAATTCTGATAAGTACGGTACTCCCTCTGCATATCCCAGCTTGTTAAGATCATTGCACTATATAATGTAGATATTTATTTTAATTGAATATTTTTTTTTACAAACATTGCATGATGCAGAAAAGTAAGGTTATTATTTTAAATTATTATAGGCCTAATGTCTATACTAATTATGATTCTGTATATAACTGAGAGAATATTTTGCTGCAATTCTTTATTTGTTTTGTATCTGATACTTTTGGAAACGTAATATTTTGAAAGCAGTACGGTTTAACTTATATTTACCGATGGTCTTCCACTAATATAATGTAAAATAAATGTGCCCTATCTGATTGCATGCAGTTTAACTCTTTAGTAAAAAAAATGAGTTAACAGTGGTGTAAAAAAACTGGAATAAGACAAGATTTGTGCAGACATGTTTTGGTTGCTGTGGAAAACTGTATATATACTAATATCACTAATTTATTTTTAAAGGTAACCTTTATTTCACAGATTCACTTTAACCGAATTCCAACAAAACGCTTATCTTTATAAACCCATATGCTAGGCTCAGAATTATACCTTTAAGAAAGAAACAGATTTATAACCAGGGATGTAAGTGACACTATTTATTGCCCCTGTCAGACAAGCTTTCCTTTTATAACTTTATGGGTACAGTACAGCATACAAGTTGATTTGTTAGCAGGAATGCTGTAGATTGGTGACAATGTATGTTCGGAAAAAAGGTGCACTTCTTATTTTAATAGATTCCTATCATTCAATGTCAGCACTTGAAACATATTGTGGACAGATAAATAGATACAATGAACACAGTGGGGGAAAATAAGATAACCTTTGAATGCCTGTTGTATTTGTATAAAACATAATAATGCATAGTTTCACTGAAATAAAAAATCAGATCATTTTATCATAGAAGGGTTGTATGAAGATAACCTTAAATGAAAGTTTAAGGGTAGTCAACGTTGGTGTTTGTATCAGTTAATGATATATAGATATCAATGTCATACAAAAAAGGTATCCTGAAATATATATGTCATAACTAAATTCTTCATCCAATTATGCTCGTAAAGACAGTTGTGCACTTGTTTGGTGTATGTGGATCTGAAATGAAAATGTTTAGGACATTAGGAAAGAGCTAGAATAATACCTTAACACTTTAGGTAAAGTAGCTTGTAAAAAAAGCATAACAATGAATGAGCAATGTCAAATATATAAAATACATTAGTTATACAACGTCCTCTATTTATTAAAGAATGTCATGAATTTTACAACTGCCCAAACACTGACCCCCATATAAGTGTGAATTATAAAGAGCGTTCTGCTTATTATGTATTATTTACTTATTAATTATAAAGAGCTTTCCCTAAATGTGACCAATAACACGCAAGAAATAGACAATGATATTTGTGATTTCTAAATAACAGCAAGAAGCTTTTGCTGCAGAGAGGTTAGTTACTTAATTGCAATATTACACCAATATTCAAAGGTCTGAAGAAGTATAGTTCTGGCAGAATACTATTGTATCAACTTCTATTTTGCCTTTCCTTATAAGGTACTTTTTTTCCCAAGGACATCAGTACATCCATTGCAGGTTTGGAAGGCCTGATATGGAAAAGAAAAAATAAATAAATTTAAAAAATGAATACAGGAAACTAAAATAAAGCTAAGCCTTGCCTGACCAATATGGAATAGTCAGTTTGTATTGAAAAACAAGGTCGACAGGTCCTCTCCAGATACTGGCAGTTGGCAGCACAGTTCGGAGGAAGATAAAGCCAGATTTCCACTGAGTTTATTTGAGCTGTGGAGTTGCCTGCGCCTTATTGCGCCTCTGAATGAAGAAATCATCTATTATATCCACTGTTCTGGCAAAGCTTGCACGTCTACTTCAACCACCCTCCTGTACCAGCATGAAATAATTCAAGAAAACAATTCTCCCTCATACGCAGAATGTGCATTAGCCAACATGCAAATCATTATTACTTTCCATGTGGTAATTAATTTTAAAGAGATACCCCCTCTTTCCTATAAATTCTTCCTGTCATCCATGTCTGGAAACTATCTTAAAGGCAACAAATGGAATTGGAGCCCCCTAGGGATAGGGTCAAGTATGACAGCATATCTCTCTTTTGAAAAATAATCCAATAAAACATCTTCAACATCTCTCTATGGGGAAAAAAATCCACTGGAACAGTTTGAACTTGGTTGATTTTAGAAAGCTAGAAGTGTAAGTGATTTTAACCCATTTGCTGCCCTAGTGCATGCGATATGAACTATAAAAAAAACCTGTATATATATATATATATATATATATATATATATATATATATATATATATATATATATATATATATATATATATATATATATATATATATATATATATATATATATATATATATATATATATATATATATATATATATATATATATACACACACACACACATATTGATTTTAAAGTGTGCTGTCCTGTACAATGTATGCAGATTTTAATGCAAGGTCTGCTAGTGAAATCTAGACATTATATTCCTATGATCCCTGAGAGCTCCAGCTGTTTTGCAGACAGCCATTCAATTTACCTCTGTAAAAGTCGTGGTCTCAGACGACTGTGTCACTTGCATTGTATTCATCTACAAGTTTGTTATGGGCTAACCTCTAGAGCTTGGATTCCCTAGGTATATAATGGCTGAACACCACCATCACAGTCTGAGATGCATATAGAAGAAAGTGAGTGTATTTAGCTTTATTGGATGACAGATGTGTATCCTGTGTGCGTAATGGTGAAAGTGATTGGCACTAGTTGGTGTTTTACTGCACTTGCCTTAACCTGTATGCAAATGTAGCTGGATTTCCCTGAACTGAGGGTATAGCTAAGAGCTGTGAGCTCCCAACCTTGTAAGTGTGCTCCCTTCCCTCTCTCCCTTACTGTCGCCCAGCTCTGTATCCAGTGCTGATTATTTCACTCGATGTTGTGCTGGATGTGCCACTTATGTTCTCCCAGCAGCTTTAGCCCGATAAATGTAAAACAATAAGGTAGCAGTTGCAATCACTAATAACTCTGTTGCAAGAAGCAGGGGCTGCCTATTCACATTCAGCAACCTATTGCATTCTGTGTGCAACCCCCACCCTCCAAAAAAATCCTCTCACTTGGACTGATCGCTAGTGATCTATCTGCAGAATAATCCTGGCATCCAACAACTGTGCGATCGTTTCCTTTTCTGTGCTGGATTAATTTAACATTACCCATATACTGTCTGTTAGATTCTGATTCCTCCAACCATATCCCGTCTCTCTTCCCCTTGTCTAGAAGTGTAACCTTGTCTGTTGGTCATGGGGTGTATAATTTCAATTTTATCTAGGCTGGTGAGAGCTCTCCAGGTTCTGTAAAGTGGATGTCAGGCGTGGATTTATGTTCTTGAAGGAATAGACACACAAAGAAGGATAACCCGTGGAAGTTTCAGCCGGGAGGATGCAGCCTGTGTATTGGTTATCCGTCCTTCTCCTTCACTCAACTCTCCACCTGGTAAGTTTTGTACCTGAGTCTTTGACTCGCCTTTATATGCAGACATGAAGTCATATCCTACCCCAATTACGACTTTTACCTGTTTTACATTAATTTCTAAAGCAGCGTTAGAAAGGAGCAAGATGCAAGAGCTTTGCAATTCGTGTCTTGATACATATAATGTATATTATAATAATCCATGATACCAATAATGAATAGTGAGCTAATCAAGAAAGGAACTGAAATTGAGTGAATCCTGCTTGGGGAATCATTTTGGGGGGTCTTAATGACATATGTATTACTTTAAGTGCTATGAATTGCTGTGTACAACTTTCTTTGAATAATAAATGTCAGTTTTAAGTGTGCCTAAAATACAAATTTTTGCATATTTTGCTAAGAAATACAAGAATTTCTTGACAGGGTCAAGTAAACTTTGAAGCTGACACACTTTATTTGCAAGTGAAGTTACATTAATAAAAGTAATAGAACACACAGGTTGGAGAATTTTAAGACTAGAATAGGAAATGTATTGACATAACGTGTAAATTGGAAAATCTTGCATACAAATTTAACTACACAGTACTTCTATATCATCTGAAGGCTAGATAATATGTAGTTGTACAATTTATGTTGCTGGATCGTATTTTTTTTTTTTTTCAATTTACAAGCTGATACTTTTAGGACAATATATATTTTGCATACGCACACACAAACACACACACACACACACACACACATAGACACACACACACAAAGACACACACACAGACACACACAAACACACACAGACACACACACAAAGACACACACACACACACATACAAATACATACACACACACAAAGACACGCACGTACACAAAGAAACACACACACACATAGACACACATACACAAAGACACACACAAAGACACACACACAGACTCACACACACAAACACACACACACAAACACACACACAAAGACACACACACACACACAAACACACACACACAAAGACACACACACACAAAGACACACACGTATACAAAGAAGCACACACACGTATTGTTAAAAAGGTATTTGAAAAAAAGATGTCACATACTTTAAATTGGGTGTACACTTTTACGTACATATACATACATACTACAGAAAATAATGACATTTATATCTGCTAATTTCAAAAGTTTGTTTATTCGACTACACTTAGGCATGATAAGAAAGACACATTAACACAACACCATGAGAATATATGATGCAGATCAAACATCGAGTATATGTGTTACATTGATTGACAAGATTGTTCCACACAATGTTTCAAAGTACTTTGTTCCATTCTGTCAAGTTTGACATGTTAGCAATTTAGCAACAATATGTGTATACAATGTTGTACTTCGACTTGAAGATGCAATTTAAAAACCAGACATTTAATCCGTCTTTGCTTTGTGTGTGTGTCTAGAATATAATAATTTACTTTTTGCTGACACCTGTTATGCACATTACATTAAAGAATACACAATGGGCTGTGTGTAAGATTTACTGCCAACATTATTTCACACAATCTACTGCATAGAAACATTTTTAAAATAAAAAAGTTCAACGCATAGTCCCTAATGTATTCATATGACAAAAGCAAAGTATTGATACTAAACCTAGCAATCATAGCACTTAATAATGAACTGAGAATGGCAGATGTAACCTTAGCTGCTGAACAAACTGGAAAAAAAAGTCTGTTTAGCCTGTGCTTGTGGTTTGTCACTAGATGGCGCTGCACATCACACTCAGCTTGTCAGTGGCACTTGGCACTTGGAATTGGCAGTTGAAGATTACTGGAGCATCAGACACAGCTGCTTTCTCTTGAAATGCCCCCAGTTTTTGTTGATTAAGATTCATCAAATAGCAAACACTTATGAAGTCCGAGCATTGTATGAAGTCAATTGATAGGAAATCCGGAGCCTAGGACTAAAAAAAAAAAAAAAAAAAAGCTTTAAAGAGTCTTCTTTGTCCTGTGTGTCAAGCTGTATGGATGGAATAGACCCACTACCAATGGTTCACTTGGGGAACAAATTCTAGCTTCTTGTATGAGGGTAGCAAGGGTAATGGTTCTTATTTTTGAGGCTATGACATTGTACTTCACAACTTTTAATATTATTATTACAACAATAATTGCCCAAAACAGAATGAAATCAATATGCTAAGTAAATTTAAAACATGTTTGTTGGTACTTAAACAGTTTTTCTCTCATTGTAACAACAGCGTTGGATTTATTCTAATACACTGCAGTCTGAGCAACAAGCGCATTAATTCTACTTTAATTGTAAACTGGGAGCATTTGAAAACCATTCAGTGTGCAAATTATGCCGATTCAATTACCGTTTAGTTACAGACTTCATTACCTGAATGCATTTTCACAGGGGGTTGGCATTTTTGGAATAGGATACAATTTTCCAATTTCGCTCAAGACGTTACATTTCCCTCTATGCAATAAAACATAATAATAAACAAAAACAAAATAAAATAAACAGAGTTGTTTATGATTTTCAGGGATGTTTCTTTAATTTTATAATCATTCATCAGGAAGATGAAAGTTACAGTCCATTGAAATGGTTAAACCGTCAGTCTTTCATCTTTCATTAGATGACTGCTGTTTGCAATATATATATATATATATATATATATATATATATATATATATATATATATATATATATATATATATATATATATATATATATATATATATACACACACACATACATACACAAACATCTAGGGCGCACCACTACCTACCCAAAAGTCAATGAAACAATAAAGTGTACTGGAAATTAATGGAACTAAAGAAGCTAATTCTTGGATGGCATAGTTAAATGCACAAACAGATTTATTAAGTTTAAGAAATAAAAGAGTTGTTGGGATAATTGAACCTATTGTTAGCAAAATGTCATTTTCTTATAAAGTAGCGCTTATAAAAAGAACTTTGTATCTTGGTACAAAATATTTATTTATAATAACCTATTTATATTAACTTGAGGACAATTTCCTGTTTTCCACCAACTACTGCAATTGTTTTTGAAAAAGGAAGTCCCAGCAACGTGTTTCTCAGTTAAAAGAACGACTCTTTACAACTAAGTCTTATACTTAAAAAAATGTATTATATATAACACATTCAAAATATAATTGATCTAGTTGATTCATTGTTTAAAGAAATATTTAGATCTCAATTTGCGATATTCAAAAGCTCTTTAATAAGGACATATACATATATCACACTTTTATTTCCCCATTATATAAGACTATCTGCTATGATCTATTTGATAAAATTCAGTTGTAAAGGACAAGGCAGGCCATATTTACCAAGTACTGTCTTTGGTATTGGATTTTCTTGATTGACAGTGCACAATTTTGCAGCAGTCTTGTGCTTTGATTGCAGATGTGACAGATGAATATATCCTTCCTCAAATAAGTTTACATCTGTAATAAACCTCATATTTATTCGTAAAATGAAGACACTTTTAATCCCACCACATTGAAGTATAATTGTGAAGATAGGAACAATATGTGATATTTTCCCAAATAAAACATTGAATACAACAATTATTCATCCAACATTATATTTTTTACATATGAATATTTAGTGTTCCTATGTTTTTTTCATAAGATATCAGTTCTTTAATGGTATATTTCCGCCTTATTCATAATTTAAAAAAAATATATACACAGCTTCATACAAAAGCAGCAATTTATATTGATTTACATACTTCTGCGCAATAAATATGTATATTTCCTATTTAATTTTTAAATTTAAAAGATTAATTTATTGATAATTTCCTCCTTTTCTCTTATTTAAGTAATTACACTAAAACTTGATACTACTAATACTGCATATTATATTATAAAACATCATAACTGCTGCTAAATAATTTCACCCTAAACAATATTTAGCTACTTGATGGCAACAGCTAATTATAAACAATATACTGTAATAACCATTTAGCAGTGTCAACTATTGCTAATTATATATATATATATATATATATATATATATATATATATATATATATATATATATATATATATATATATATATATATATATATATATATATATATATATATATATTGTGATTATAGGATTTTAGGAAGTTTTGTATAAGTGTTTCACTAATTCTGTGTTTAAAGACAGATCATAAACCCGAAACTGGGAACCTAACTTTATTTTTATTATTAGTTTATATATTCCTGTTTCATGTGCCTGCCAGTTTTGGACTTCAGCTTTCTAAAAGTTAAAATATGAAAATCTTACATTTCATAAAGATACATTTAGAACATATATAATGATATACTTTAAATCACATGTTGTGTAAGCTCACTCCTTATCACAGATTTAGCATATTCTCTTTTCAAAAGGTCACATCAGTAATAAAGAAACCATATTTAGTCTTTGCTGGAAGGTAAATTACCTTTTGGGTACAATAAGTGTCTCATTTTTGTACTTGATAGCACCATTCTGGCTGCTGAAAACCCAATGCAGATTAAGCAACCTTATAGACGTTATAGGTCACTGAAATGTAACCATTTGCTGCCCATTTCAAGCACTAGTGTAAGAAAATCAGCTGTTCTACGGGTTTGCATTATGTAGAGCCAGCAACGCAAGGCTGAGTTTTAAATTATATATATATATATATATATATATATATATATATATATATATATATATATATATATATATATATATATATATATATATATATATATATATATATATATATATATATATATATATATATATAAAATCCATTGAACCATTTGCTTACAAAAGAGGACTGGAACGTGTGATGTGCAAAGGTTAAAGTATATTTTATAGGCAGTGAACAACTTGTTAGTTTGCTTTTAGCATTTAAAATATATGGTGGATTCCAAATCCATTAAATAAATATGAAATGCAATTATTGCATATGTATATAGCCTACATGAAGCATTTTTTCCTTGTCATTCATAAATATCTTTCAATGACTATTGGGTTTTGTCTGAAAGTTAGAGTGGGAAAATAATACCTAACAATTTTCTGTAAACGTTCATATTATATGCTCTTACTAATTAATAATACAAAAGCTGGTTATATTTACAGAGAAAGACAAAGACTAGTCATACAGACTGCACTACACTGTTCATTCCATCTTCGTGATGTATTCTTTGCTTCTGTAATCGGATTCTACTGCTGGGTGCTTGCTCCTGATAAGAGGAGACTATATTGCCTTTTGGTAAGTTAGGATTGTGATTTATCAGATAGTTTTAGCTCTCAACTAGCTCGTCTTGTAAGTCAGCTTTTAAACAACCTCCTGGGTGCATTGTAAACACAGCTTTAACAATTTTAAGCGGCAGATTGACACTCTGAATACCCTGCTTTAAGGAAAGTGACAATAAAGGGAAAAAAACAAGGCCTGGTAAGCACTTCATCAAGGATAAAAAGCCTCGGCTGTATGGATGTCACTCAATTTATTGTGAAAGTCGAATGAATTACGTTTAATGAAACTGGTCCCCAGATGAATATTACCAGCAATTTCCTGAGTTGGCTCTGTCAGATTGAAATGAGGAAATGCCAACCCAAAGCAAAACCGATCTCCAATCTCAATTACTATGCAGCCTTTGAAGAGCAGCTTTTATTGATATGATATATAATGTCTATCTCTATGCCACCAAATCATCTATTCTAAAGCAGATAAAATATCTGCTCTAGTCTCTACCAATGGGAGAATTAGCAGTTTCAGGCATTGGAATCGCTGGCGTCTTTCACTATATTGGCATCTAATTGACAATTATGCTCTACTCCTTATTGCATATATAATCTGCTGCGAATTTTAAGGATATTTGTAAAACACCAACTAAATATATTCATTACTTTGTGGATTTGTTGTATTCTTTATGATTTGTTAAGGAAGGGGTGAAAAGGGAAAAAAAAATCAAGATAATCCACCGAAGAATTGACCATGTTATGGGCTGTCTTGGTCTATTTATTTTACTCACAATAACATAAATTGCTGCTTTGGAAAAAATGGTGTTTCCTTAGAAACCATCTGTGCTTTCGGGTTTTGAATCTTTATAATTCCCAGCGCTACTGAGGCATAGAAAGGCTACCAGTGATGGGTAACAGATAAATGATCTGAAACCCACAGAACGAGAAAAAAATGACTAAACGGATTAGGGTCACTTGAATCTACATTAGTGAAATGAATTCCTTCAAATGTACTCATACAATGTCCTTTATTTCTTAGACATTTAGGTGTGGTGATAGTGGTCTTGGGTTCATTTAAACTATGACATGTTGTCAAATATTAACCACAAATGGATCAAATTCAATGAATGTGTATATACATGCAAAAATTATATATATAGTGTGTGCTACTCTTATCTCTAGCTTTTTAGTCAGTTTGGCGAGTTGTTCCAGATAAACTTACTAGAATAATAGAAAACACTAGACAAAGAACATAGAAATATCTTAGAGACCAATATGTTATCTTTTAGAGTGTATGAAATCGCTGATATTTAATATACTCTAAATAATAAGCTCAGGCAGCTAAGATATTCTATTATATAGTATCACTGCTTGCAATGCACAGACCTGGGAGGCTGCAGCTCTGTGAGCAGTTTCTTCTTCGTTCAGTACCACGGAGAGCTCCCACTGCTGAAGCTTATTGATGATTCAGAGATCAGAACAATCTCGCTCTGCCAGCTATTCACAGGCTTGTGGTATTGATTCATAAGTTTCTATAAAGCTGAAAAGGTCCCGCCGCGTTAGAATGTATTACAAAAAAAAAGACATTCCTTGGGGACGAATGAACACCATTTCCTTTTATTATTACAAGAGCACACTAAAAAGCATATAGGCAGTGTCTCCTGGGTAATAGCTGTATTCCTCTTATAATCGTCTACCTATTATTCCTTATTGTAGTCTCTTTTGTTTTAGTAAGATTTTCATGGGTTTGGGAAGGAAGTGTTAAATCTTACTTAACAGATGTTTAAATACTTGTGTATAAAGGAATATTACACACTTTATATAGATTCAGTGATTCTGATTACTATAAACATTGAAGTGGGCGTGCAAATGAGTGTGGTGTATGCTGGGGTTGAGTATGTGTATGAGTATGTGGATGCCTTAGTGTACTTGTGTTATACAGGTAGATACAACATCATTGATTTTCAAAGGACTTCTGTTCTTGCCTCGTTGTTTAACTCTGCTACATTACTTAACTCATAGAATTGAACGAGCTACATTTAATTTTGATAGATGTGTTCAGATTTTTTTTTATTGATTGACTGTTCAGATGATGCTTGAAGAAAACCACAGCATAGAATCGTTTCCTAGTCATTAATACTGACACTTCACCCTCTTGTGACTGACTTCTAACAACCTTCTGTTATTTAGTGAAAGCCTTTTATAGGCACAGCAAATCTGATTTAACAAGCAGCCAAAGCCGTTTACTATCAAGCAAAAAAGATATAAAAATTCTATGAACGCTCCAAAACATTAAGTGGTACAGAATTTATTCAATAAAAGGGTTGTTAGACGTATCCTTCCCAGTATTTTAAATAAGCTGCAATCATCTTCCCTATCCCATGATTACATAAATCCCTACATTTTATTGACAGATCAGTTCCCTTGTGTTCTAAAAATGAACATTTAATGGTGTCTCCATACTATTCAAAACTTAAATACAATGCATTTGTAAAAACTTAGATATCCTAGTATTTTTATATTTCTAAACTAGGATTCCAAACTACATTTTAGTATTCAAAGTATCTATGTCATATCTGTTAATTATTTTTCATACTCAACCTTCCTTACTTTTATTTTTTTCAGTGTCCCTGTCTTTGGTAATACCAATACAAAATGACAATTAAAATTGATTATGTTGCTGGAATTAGTAGCTGTATGAATCAAAGTTGATCCTTTGTAATTATGTATTATGTAGTTTCCAAAGATGAATAATTTAATAAGGTTAACTTGTAATATGCATCATACTTTGATTCATTTATTCATAATAGTTGAACTAGAGTACAAAAAGGGAGTAATTAAAAGACATAACTACAAATACATTATCTAAAATAGGAAGCACTAAATATAAAATTAAACATAGAGGGCACCAAATGTCTACACTTTTGAGGAAAAGATGATACCATGAACTGGGGAAGGATAAAGATTACAATACATAAAATATATATAGAGCCTATGTTGAGTGAATATACAGAAAACACAAAATAATGATATCAAGTTATTAATAATAATAATAATAATAATAATAATAATAATAATAAAACAATCTATAGCTTACGATTGGCAGTATAATATTAGAAATATAATGTCTACAGTTTTTTATGCATATTTTTGTTTTTCTTTCTTTTATATTATTGGGCCTTAAAGGGATAGTAAAGTCCAAATTAAACTATCATTATTCAGATAGGGGATATAATTTTAAACAACTTTCCAATTTACTTTTATCATCAAATTTGCTTTGTTCTCTTGGTATTCTTAGTTGAAAGCTAAACTTAGGTAGGCTCATATGCTAATTTCTAAGCCCTTATCTGAATGTATTTTACAGTTTTTCACAGCTAGAGGGCGTTATTTCATGTGTGCCAAACAGATAACATTGTGCTCATGCATTTGGAGTCATTTAAGAGTCAGCACTGATTCCCTGAAATGCAAGTCTGTCAAAATATCTGAAATAAGGGGGCAGTCTGCAGAGGCTTACATACAAGGTAATTCAATAGATAAAAAGTATATTATTATAACAGTGTTAGTTATGCAAAACTGGGAAATGGTAAATAAAGGGATTATCCATCTTTTTAAACAATAACATTTTTGGTGTTTATTATCCCTTTAATTATTTATGGCATATTAGGCCTATGGTTTTCACAGTTTCATTTCTGTATTATCATTTCTGTCTTCATTACATATTAGAGCTTTTTATATATAACATACCAATGACTTTTAAGAGGAGCTGTCTTACGTAGTTAATATGGATGGAAAACAACACACCTAATGAAAAGCTACTCAGATAAAATTATATAAAACTGATACATTTCACAATTATGTTTGCAACTTTATTATTATTGACAGGCTTGGCATGCAGGCAAGGTGAGCACATGAATAAACTAATATAACTCAATGACAAGGAAGATGTAGAACAACTTATGGTTATTTTGTATGGATTAAAATGAATGAAAATAAATTTAAAGTATATAAGTAAAAAAATGTTTTATCGGGTTTGTCTAAAGTGATTTTAATAAAACAGCCAGGACCTGATATAACACAGAGACCAGAAAATATATATACATTAAGTAATTTGTATGGCAGGGAGACAAGATAGATTGTCAGATTAGATCAAGTATTTAAGAAAGCAAATGCTTTTAGGCATTTTAGTTCCATTTTATAAGCCTTTCTTTTCCATAGCTGTTTAGCTCTAGAAAGAGACTAGCCAACTAAAAAAAAATATCATTGCATTATATAAATATACACTACATTTGCTTCTTACTTTACTGACACATTTTTATTAAAATGCAGCAATGACACTGCTACCAATTCAGATATGAATTGCAACAAAGGTCATTTGGAAATATATGTCTCTATATGAGAAGTTCACAAAATTATTTCACATCATTATTTCTCAAAAGCTGAATACTGCTCTGGGATTTCACAATGAAACATGTGGGAGGTAAAAAGTAAAAGTAAAATCTAAGAGGATGTTTTGAACTACAAGTAGGGATGTAATTGAAAGTTATAACAGTCAAGATAAATAGTAGGCAGTAGTATTTCAGATACCATGCAGGACTGTATGACGTGAATTAAAGAAAGGTGCTAAAAGGAATTTCAGAGAATATTGAACATTTAAAAATGTAACACCTTTGAATATTATTCTTTATTCTATTAGCTATTATAGATCTACTTTTTAATACAACTATGGCATAATGATATGTCTTCTAAATTTCTTTAACTATCTATCATCTATCTATCTACAGTATCTATTATCTATCTATCATCTATCTATCTATCTATCTATCTATCTATCTATCTGTCTGTCTGTCTGTCTGTCTGTCAGTCTGTCTATCTATCTACCTATCTCTATCTATCTGTCTGTCTATCTATCTACCTATCTCTATCTATCTACCTATCTCTATCTATCTATCTATCTATCTATCTATCTATCTATCTATCTATCTATCTATCTATCTATATGTCTGTCTGTCTGTCTATCTGTCTGTCTATCTATCTATCTATCTATCTCTATCTATCTATCTATCTATCTATCTATCTATCTATCTATCTACCTATATCTATCTATCTATCTATCTATCTATCTATCTATCTATCTATCTATCTATCTATCTATCTATCTATCTATCTATCTATCTATCTATCTATCTATCTGTCTGTCTGTCTGTCTGTATGTCTGTCTGTCTGTCTGTCTATCTGTCTGTCTGTCTGTCTGTCTATCTACTGTATCTATCTATCTATCTATCTATCTATCTATCTATCTATCTATCTATCTATCTATCTATCTATCTATCTATCTATCTATCTATCTATCTATCTATCATCTATCTATCTATCTATCTATCTATCTATCTATCTATCTATCATCTATCATCTATCTATCTATCTATCTATCTATCTATCTATCTATCTATCTATCTATCTATCTATCTATCTATCTATCATATTGCCAGAAGAAATAGCTATGATACTCTATTTCTTAAATAAAATATTGTCATTAATCTGAGAAATTTGCTCTATAATGTGGTTCTTAGAGCAACAAGGTATATAGGTATTAAAAAATTAAACAGAAAAATAATCCTTATAGATATACAATATCTTAAAAAATAAATAAATAGAAAATTAAGCAGTAACCTTAAATCAAAACGATCAAACAATTCACATGGATAAAACAATAAAACCAATTAAAATTACTTCAATGGCATCAACTTGAGGTTTTCTGTAAGTCACCTCTTCTCAGGCAGACTTGCAAGTGCGTTTTATTTGGCAGTTGTACTCTCAAATATTTTCTTCCTTAAAGGGACATTATACACTCATTTTTTCTTTGCATAAATGTTTTGTAGATGATCTATTTATATAGCCCATAAAGGTTTTTTTTTTTTTTAAATGTATAGTTATGCTTATTTTTTAATAACATTGCTCTGATTTTCAGACTCCTAACCAAGCCCCAAAGTTTTATGTGAATACTGACAGCTACCTTCTACAGCTTGCTCCTGCTTGTGTAAAGGGTCTTTTCATATGCAAAAGAAGGGGGGGGGGTCTTATTTCCCACTTGCAGTGGGCTTTCCAACTACCTTTTTAACGGAGCTAAACTGAGAGCTTCTAAGTAAGTTTTTAAACAGTTTTATACTGGATTTTTATATCATATCTGTGCATCTTATTCTTTATAGTAGTGTCTATTACATGCTGTAATATGAAAATGAGTGTATACTGTCCCTTTATAATATGCTCACTCAGGGCCTGATATTCAAATCCTCACCGCTCAGGCAAGATATTCTAAAAGTCTCATCCCTACGGCAAGGCCCTTAAAATTGTTTTAGAAACCCAAATTTTATCTTGAAAAATGTTTATGTTGCTATGTAGTGTTCTTTATGTGAAATAGAGACTCATACATTACAATACAAGGTCTAAAAAAAATTCCCAACATTTTGTGTGATTTCTCTCCATGCTGATGAATTTTGAATAATTGACCCTATGGAGGAATGTAGTGTGAGATTCTTTACCTTTTTTCCCATCAGGAATGGCTTTTTAAAGGTACAAGTGACATTTTTTTGTCAAAGGCATGTAAATAAGGTAGATAATCTGTAAACATTTTAATTTCTATACCATTTAGGTTTGATGTATGCTGTTTAAGATCTCAGGAAAACTTACTGTCTGGTTCCTATATCAGTACTTAAGACAGATCCTGTACTTTCTCTCACTATATTATTATATGCTATGCTGTACTATGCTATGCTAAACTATGCTATGCTAACTGCTATAGTACAGTATACTTTAATTTACTGTGCTATACCAAAAACAAATAAAAGTAAACTCTTGTCAACACATACCAATAACCACAGATATGGTATAACCCATGATAATAAATAAATCTTAAGGGACAGAACCACTCTGCTAGAAATATACAATACAATTATGAATACTTTGTTAATGACACATTCAATAATAATTCAATTGTACAAATAATGAATCATATGTAGAGGTATGATCACAATTTATAGTTTGCTATGTAACTGTATGTTATTGGCTGCTGATGAGACGTTTTTAATGATGAGGCTATCAGACTTAACCATTTTCCTTGTTTATCACCAGCACTGTTTACATTATCATTTCCGTAAACAATAGCCCTTTACTTAGCATGCACCAGCCCTGCTGTTCTGATCAGATTCCAAATTCTTAATATTTAATAACACATTTACAGCACCATTTTCACTTATCAAATTTAACAAGTAAAGAGGCTTGATAAACCCAAGACAATACTTTTCAAATAACAGGTTAATTGCACACATGTCAGCTATTAGCATCACTACACACTATTAAAATAAATGAATCAACAAACAGGCCCTTCAACCTGTGATGCAATCACTTACCCTTGTAATCATCACTTTGTGTGTTAACAATCATGTCTTTCTTTTTGGATCACACAGACTACACCGATTAATGATGTAGAAAACTATTTTGTGTTGTTTTGAGTAAGTACGTTTTTGAGCTTCAGGGGTTTTTAGGGCATGAGTTCAGAAATTTTAAACTTCAGGGTTTTGGGCAGGAATTCAGGAATTAAGATCTGCAGAAAAATGCAAAAGTGCTGGATTATGATCAGACACTATATTATTTGTTTAAATGAGGAAGAAATAAGTGTAATGTTTTATACTTACTTTAGCGAACTTTAGCTTCTATAAAGTAATGAATGCCACATGTTGAAAGCTCGGTTTCCTTATCTTATCTTATCATATAGAAACTAACGGTAAGTGAAAAGACAACAACTTTAAGTTAAATTACAGGAAAAGGGAACAGAATAAATAATTAAATTATATTGCAAGTATCTTGTTTTTTTATCGAAACAGCATTAAACATCTTAATTCGTTTCAAAATTCCTGTAACTGTTTATCATTCAGTCATATTCTTTCTAGAAAGAGAACAATAAAAGCACAAAGCAAAGATTTCAAAAACACTTCTAAAACAGTGAGTAACTCTGGTAGCATTCCCCCAAAAGATACCTCATAAATGCAGACTTCTGTATTAGATATGATATAACTCTCAATAAGAGAATCACTAATTTTACCAGTCACTATTTGTCCAAGCAAATTGTTAACACAAAGTTCCAACTTCCGATAGATTCCCAGTTATTTTAAAAGTTTTTAGCAGTTTATAATCATAACAATCACATAAATATGACGGTTATGCCTATACTTTGTAATTTACACTGGGGTATATTGGTTGTATAGTCCATTATTCGGACAATAAACTCTAGTAAATGAATACAAGGATCTTCACAATACTCACTGAGAGCATAACCAATTTAAAATCTCACAAGTATAGCACTGACTCACCATAGCCACAGTACAATAGCAATGTCTCGGTCATAACAGTCATGTGCTTTGCTCTAGTGCATCTCCTATGCTACAATTATAATCTTGAGATCACAGTCATGTAAATAATATTGCATTCCCCATTTGCACTCAAGCATTTGACCTGTTGGAAAACACACAGACACACACACACACAAAGACACACATAAATATGCACAAACACATAGACAAACATACACACACAACACACACCCTTACAGAGACACACACATAAAGACGCACATATATATGCACAAACACATAGACAAACATGTACACACAACACACACCCTTACAGACACACACACATAAAGACACACATATATATGCACAAACACATAGACAAACATGTACACACATACACAAACACGCACATTATAAAGACACACATACACACAAACACATAAAGACACACACCCATATGCACAAACACATAAAAGCATACACACAAACAAACAAAGGCACACAAACACATAAAGAAGCACACACATACAAACACACACACAAATAAAATGACAGGCATACACAAAATGACACACAAACAGACACGAATACAAAGAAATACACACACACACACAAATATACACATACACACACACAAATACAAATATACACATACACAAAAGATGCACGGGCACACATATAAAGACACACACACAAACATACACCTACACACACCTACACACACACACACCTACACACACATTGTTTGTAAACATGCCTTTAATTTATTGAGGGCAGGCCTAAGATTGAGATGATTTCTGCTCTCTTGCTGGCTGATTTTGTGGTTAGCCCAGCAGGTCACTGATAGGAAGCTGAATGTTGTAAGGTTATCATTTGCATCACAGAAAACCAGCATAGTTTATTTAGTTTTTTCCCTAATTTATGTCACTTCCTTTTTTTCTATGTTTGTTCAAGCTACAATGTTTTGAATACTGTATAGGGATGAGAATGCAAACAGATATACATATAGATTGACAATAACTATATCAATGTGTGAGTATTTATTCATAATATTTTTCTACCCTCAGATTTCTGAACTGCTTATTTAATTTTATGAGTAGATTGCATGCTAAAACTGTGGTGCACCAGCTGTGCAATTACACAGGGACAATTCTACCACCTAGAATTTAATGCTAATTTATTTTCACTCTAAATAAGCTCTCTTACCCAATCATGTCACAGTTCAACAAGAATGGCTTTTCATGTCTTTATATTTTTGATCACATTGTTTATTCTGCTTTCGCTTTCTTCATCAGTCTTATCTCAATCTGCACCTCTTCAAGTCCCCAATGATATGGTTTTATGTTGTAACTAATTATCACATATCTGTTGGGTATCTCATTTAAAAAATAAATAAATAAAAAGAAAAAAAGATAAACAATGTATTACAAATGTGTTAATGTATTTGGTGCTGTCAACAGATTCAGCTGTATCATTGTATTTTGCCTTTGTCTGTGTGATTGTAAAACAGAATCATGCACTGTTCTTTTATCAAGACTCATCTTATGAATCCTTAGTTCAAAGCCTTTGATGGATAAAAGCCCTAGAGAGAGAAATTTTGTTGCAATTATTTTGTGAACATAACCTGTTCATAGGTGGCCTCTGTATTTCCACCATCCATTTTCTAAATTATTATTATTAGAAATTGGCAAATACTTACCAGTCTCTGTTATATTTTGCATCAACATTATTATGATTACTCTACTTAAAGATACTAAATACAATTTTTCTTTGTTGCATCTAAAAAAAGGGTACTTTAAATGTACAGTACTATATGTTTTTTTTTTTTAGTCAAAAGCTTTATGTCTGATCTAACATACTTTTGACAGTGAGCATACATACTGTAGTATCATTTGTGTAAACAGGTATTACTTGGTAATTTCAATGTAAATTTAACAGGTTTTAGATCATTTTGTCATGCAATAAATAAATACGTTTAATAGATGATGTTTTTCTCTTTTCTTTTATTTCTGAACTAGAAAATAGATAAAACAACACTAACTATTTGTTCTTTCAATTTAAATATGAATGAAACATGTTTTAATGCATACTTTTTATGTTGTATGAGATTATTATTATTCACTGATTGCTTACTGTTTAACAGGGATGGCCATGACACCAATTTTTTTGGCGCTGGGAAATAGAAGAATAAGAAAGTGTGTAGTAGTTTTTGTGTCCTTGGGAAAAGGGGGAACTAAAAAATATTTGAACTAGTTTTTGTGCCCCTGGGAAAAAGTGGACTGCCTGAGTCCCCTTAGAGTTGGTTTTGACAGCTCTTGAAACAAGCTAAAATGTGTGCACTAGTTTTTGTGTCCCTGGGAAAAAGTGGACTGCCTGAGTCCCCTTAGAGTTGGTTTTGACAGCTCTTGAAACAAGCTAAAAATGTGTGCACTAGTTTTTGTGTCCCTGGGAAAAAGTGGACTGCCTGAGTCCCCTTAGAGTTGGTTTTGACAGCTCTTGAAACAAGCTAAAAATGTGTGCACTCGTTTTTGTGTCCCTGGGAAAAAGTGGACTGCCTGAGTCCCCTTAGAGTTGGTTTTGACAGCTCTTGAAACAAGCTAAAATGTGTGCACTAGTTTTTGTGTCCCTGGGAAAAAGTGGACTGCCTGAGTCCCCTTAGAGTTGGTTTTGACAGCTCTTGAAACAAGCTAAAATGTGTGCACTAGTTTTTGTGTCCCTGGAAAAATGTCTAAACTAAATATTTGTGCACTATCTTTTGTGCCACAGGGGAAAGGTGCAACAAAAGTGTCTGTACTAGCTTTTGTGTTCCTGTGAAAAAGCAGAACTAAAAAAGTGTGTTTTATCCCAGAGAAAAGGATGCAACATAAATGAAATGTGTGCACTATTTTTTGCTTCCCTGGGAAAAAGCAGAACTAAAATTGTATGCCCTATGTTTTTGTGCCCCTGGGAAAAAGTGGACAGCCTGAGCCCTCTGGTAGATGTTTTTAACAGATTTGATAAAACGCTAAAAATGTGTGCACTAGTTTTTGAAGCTCTGGGAAGTGTCTGAACTACACATTTGTGCACTAGCTTTTGTGCATCTGGAGAAAGGGGCAACAAAAACACATGCACTAGTTTTTGTGTCCCTGTGAAAAAGAGTAACTAAACAAGTGTGCACTAGATTTTTTGTCCCAGGGAAAAGATGATACACCAATGCGAGCAATAATTTTTGTGCCCCTGTGTGGAACTAAAAAAGTGTGCACTAGTTTTTATAACACACCAAATATAAAGCAGCGCTTCTAATTGACAGATAGGGCTACTACAAAATAGAAATAAAAATGACAATATAAAATAATGTAATGTAAAATAATGGATATTGTGATTATCTATAGTGACCCTTTACAACAATATATGTTCTTTTTTCTTGAAGTACATAAACTGAAATCAAGCTGAACAATCAAATGCAATAAAAATACTAAAAATGTTCAAAATGTCCAACTAGAACAAAAAAGGTTAGATTTAAGAATGGTACCGTGAGTGGTAATTTATGATGTCATCTCCAATGTTTCTGTGCAATATACTGTATGTATAAAAAAGCTCCAATGTGCTTGGTCTGATAGGTGCTGCCTCCCCAGAAACTTGCAATAGGATCTCAGTCTCAGTTAAAAGCACTATAAGATAAAAGAGGGGACAGGCGTAACCGCGACTCAAAGCGGTTGCGAGCGGATACATAGAATCACAGTACCCACTCGAGGAGGCAATATACAAATAGCCTGCAGAGACTACTAAACCGTCGGCCAAGAGGGTTGGAGTAATTTAAGGCGAAATACCTACTACTATCTTGTAAGTGCAATATTGTATGTTTTATATGCATGTTGAATAAACGGATGCTTTGAGTCGCGGTTGCACCTATCCCCTCTTTTATCTTATACTAGTTTTTATATCACTGGGAAAGATCATTCTTTCATCTGCATTCACATATACATACACATACATGCAGACACAGCACAATACAACAGACCACAACACAATTACTGCTACTATGCAGCATTCATTTCATATGATTATCCTGAACAAATGCACCATGCTGTTTCTTGCATGCTCTGAGCAGCAAAGTTAGACAATAAGAGAAAATATCTCTGGTATACAAAAGAACCATATTACTGTAGTATATAATGGTATGGGACACATATTTTTAAATTGTATTCTAGCAAACAAAAGGATAAAATATATAATAATTCTATTTCCTTATGAGGTGTAAATATTCTAGAAAGGTCACAGCATTGTTAGAAAATGGACAATAAGTACTTTCAACATTTGCTTCCATGTATTGTAACTAATGTTGCATGTAATTTAAAAAAAAAAAAAAGGTTTAGCATTTTGTATGACTACATTGAAATCAGCTATGCTACTTGCTGTTCATTTCATGCTCCGAGCAGTGAAACGTGATAGTAAGAGAAAATTCCTTTTTTATTTTTTTTTACAATAGACCAAAATTATGCAGAGGGACAATATAGAGATGTTTAATTTCTGGCATACAATCCCCATAAACTTTTCTTCCACATATTAGGTAAAGTTCTAATAATAAAGGTATCTGTCCTTCCCCCTTCGTTAAATCACTGCTGAGCATTAACTTTTATGTCTCGTGTGGTCAATTTTTATAGTTTCAAATTAGTGCAGCTTATTTTTAAAAAGTAACATATTTGGCAGCAACAAACAATACAGAAAATGTTAAACACTTTCTCTTATAAAAATAATTATGTTTAGTTTATTTGAATAAGAAAAGACAGTTTACATTTTCTTTGTTTACAAAATAATTGCTTTAATACAGCTGTGTTTAAAGTTAGATTGGAAGCTTCCAGTATTACAACCAGCGAATTCGCTGTATACGGTCGCACAATAAATAACCAGCCATTACAAGTGGCTGGTTATTGCTACCGCAAGCTTGTGGTAGCAATTAGCGTCTAGAAAATTAACCAGAGATCAGATCTCTGTTTAATTTCCTAATGTGCCCCAATTGCCCCCACATTTAAGTGTGGTGTTCTTTATTAAAATAATAAAAATAGTAGCATCTTTATTTTTAATAAAGTAACTGCACGAAGCATTTATGAAAGGCTAAAATTGGAGGGTGTGGGGTGTTAGAAAAAAACAAAAAACGGCACTGAAAAGTGCCTTTACATTGCGGTCTATGGGAAATGTGTGTTCCCTGTAAATAAATATGTATATGCTTATATACATATATATATACATATATATATATATATATATATGTTCCAATGGATTGTCCCCACTTGTAGCGCAAAAAATCTCTCTCCAAAGAAAAGTAAAACTTCCTTTATTGTAGTATCAAAAGTAAAAACATGACAGCCTACACACGACTGTAATAAAGCACTTAATGTAAAAACACAGTGTCAGTGATCTGAACCACATGCAGACATGTTTCGTGCAGTTGCGCACTTGATCACTGCTTGAAAGCAATCCTGATCACACCTGTTTTATAGCACTTTTCTTAAAGAGACATTTGTAAATGTTAGACACTGTGTGCTTGAACTCTCTTTATACTGCCTATCCTTTGTTGAAGAACATGTTTCAAAAAGTTATTTAATACATTTGCAGAAATTTTTTTGGTATATCTTATACCACTAGATAAAATTGCAGTCTTTCAACTGTAGTACTTTGATGTAATTTATATATGACACTATGTGTCATACAAAAAATGTTAAATTTATTTCTAGAGTAAGGTTTAGAGTTTACAATATATGTAAAAATAATTTATTGTTTAAGACTTATATGATGGCCATATATTATTTCTCCCCTTTTCCTTATCTAAAAGAAAAACTGTTGTGTATATATTAATTCACAAAAAGATCCAGGTCTCTACGCATATTGAGACCTAATGGATTACATGTTTTTAATGTGAAAATCCAGAAGACTTCACGTTTGTTAAGTTTATCTTCTCTGTCTCCTCCTCGTTTCCATAGAGGAACATGATCTATACCTTGAATTTTTAATAAAGACACATCTGAATTATGTTGACTTTTAAAATGTCTCGACACTGGTGTGTCGGTGTCATCATCCTCTATTGATCTGAGGTGCTGAAGAAACCTATCTTTAATGCTACGCTTGGTTTTACCTACATAGTTAATTTTACAGAGATCACACGTAAGTAAATATACTACATGTGTAGTTGAACAATTTATGTAATACTTAATTTTATAGTCTTGCTGGGTAGCAGATGAAGAAAAAGTATCGCCCTCAATGACATGGTTACAAGTTTTACATATATTTCTCCTGCATCTAAAGAATCCCTTTCTCTCTTTTAGCCAGCATTTATTGTATTTTATTGGAAGATTAGATGGAGAGAGGTAGTTTGAAAGTGTTTTTCCTCTTTTGGGTATAATATCTACACCTTCTTCCATTATAATTTTTAGTACTGTACTGGATCTGAATATAACACTGGTACAGTATCTTTAATGATTTTGCTGATGTTTTTAAAATCAGTACTATAGGTAGTTATAAACCTGGGTTTCTCAGTGTCCCTTCTTTTTGCATCTTTCCTTTTATATTTTAGTAAATCCTCCCTAGTTTTTTGCTGAACACTTTCTTTTGCTTTAATTAAAGTGCCTTCATTATATCCTCTCTGTTTTAGTCTTTCTTCAATAATTTTACACTGTTTATTATAATCTTCCTCATTAGAGCAATTTCTTTTGGCCCTAATGAATTCACCCTTTGGTATTCCTTGTAGCACATGTCTCGGGTGACATGATTTGTATAAAAGTGTAGTGTTGCCTGCTGTTGGCTTTCTGTAAAGTATAGAGACTATTTTTTCATGTTCTACATCTGCTTTTAATGTAAGATCTAGAAAGTCTATTGACTCCGTACTTTCTTCTCCTGTGAATTTCAGCCCACATTTGTTATTATTTAAATAAGCACAGAAATCTTTTACTTGATCTGTGTCTCCTTCAAAAATGAAAAGTAAATCGTCTATATATCTGAAAAAATGTATGATTCTCTCTCTATGGGGATTTCTCTCTCCAAAGACGTGGAACAGCTCCCACCAACCCATAAATAGGTTGGCGTATGATGGGGCAAACTTGGCCCCCATCGCCGTTCCACGCCTTTGAAGAAAGAAATCTGATCCAAACATAAAGAAATTATGCGTTAAAAGATATTCAATTGCATTAAGTATAAACATTTTTGTTGCTGATTCATAGTCAGTACACTGGTTCAAGAAAAATTCTATAGCTGTTATGCCTAAGTTGTGATCTATACAAGTATACAAGGATGATACATCCACTACTAGAAATCTGTCATTTTCTTTCCATTTGATATTCTGTAACTTGTTAAGCAATGATGTGCTATCCTGTATGTAACTTAGTAAATCTTTAACAAGTGGTTGTAAGAAAGTGTCCACCAGATCTGATAACGGTTCATTTAATGAGTTAATACCTGCAATTATAGGTCGTCCTGGTGGACAGACTAAATCTTTATGTAACTTGGGAAAATAATGAAATATTGGAATTACTGAATTAGTTGGAGTTAGGACTTCTTCTAATGTAGGAGTTATGATATTGTTTAGTTTAGCTATCTTAGTGATTTTAATTAGCTCTTTTCTAAACTCTCTCGTGGGATTACCATCTAGTTTGATATACACTTCTTGATCAGACAGTTGCCTTTTGGCTTCTTTAATGTAGTCTACAGTATTTAAAATGACTACATTTCCTCCTTTATCCGAAGGGCGGATCATTATATCTTTATTTTCTTGAAGAGTTAATAAAGCTGCTTTTTCTTTATTTGTTAAATTAGAGTACCTTCTTTTTTTACTTTTTAGATTCTTTTCATGTAGTATTCTTAACTTACTTTCCACTGTTTTCTGGAAAATATCTAACACCTTAGGTCTGGTGTGTACTGGATAAAAGGTGCTCTTTTTCTTTAAGTGACCAAATTTGATATCTTCTTCCATTATCTTATCTATAGATTCTCTATTGCTATCCTCAGCTAGTTCTTGCAAATCTTTAATAGCACATAAGTCAGGAAATAACAAGACATCAGTAATGGCTGACGTGACACTCTCATTAATATCATTTTTAGTCTCAACTTGTGTCATATGCTCACTTTCTGAAAAAAAAGTTTTTTCAAAGTAAGTTTGCGTACAAACTTGTTAACGTCTAATACTGTTTCAAACAAATTAAACTGAGCTGATGGCACAAAGTTGAGACCTTTGGACAAAAGATTAATCTCTATGGAGTTCAGGGTAACATTAGACAGATTACAGACACTCAGATCTGCATTTATTTCTTTTTGTTCTGTCCCTGTGATCTCGTGATGTATTTCTTCTGTTGTCCTTTCCTCTGATGTTGTTTGTTGTATCTGTTTCCGCTTGCTGCCCTTGCCCCTACTTCCTCTATGGGTTTTTTTGTTTTTCTTGGGAAAGTCTGGGGGTCCTCGTTTTTTGACTCCTTATGAGATCCTGATGTTGTAGCTTGTACCTCCAGTTCTTGAAATACTGCTGGTGTTTCTTCCTCAGTCTGCAAATCATTATCAGATGAGTCAAATTCGTATTCTGTGTCTGAGAATGTCACAGTTTTTCCTCCTTTATGTATTCTTCTTTGTTGCCTTCTCTGAAATCTCCTAGGATATTCTTCCTGTGTCCATCTGTAAACTTGTTTCTGATCGTAATCTTTTTTGTCTCTTGTTATTTTTCTTGACTTAAATTGCCATATTTCTTGTCTGAAAGTATTCATGGTTGTTTCAAATTTTTTGTCATATTCCTTAAAGTCTTTGTGATGTTGAAAATCTCTAAGTTTGTTTTGAACCTCTTTCATCTCCTGTAACAGCTCTGCTTTTTGTTTTCTTTTGTGCTCCATAAGCAAATCAATTAATGCAAATGAGCATGCATCTAGAATGCTGTTCCATTTGGAGATAAATTCTGTATCCATAATCACAAAGGATGGAAATTTTCTTATACGAAGACCTCTTGGTATTCTGTGTTCATGCTTGTAAATAGAAAAAGATTTGAGATCTAGATCCAATTTAATGTCCTTTTTTCTTAAGGAATCCATTTCAAAGAAAAGACTGTCTATAGTATGTATTATTTGATTGTAGGTTTCAGATACTTCATCCTGAAAGTCTCCCAACACATAACTTGGTTCACTTGAATTATCCATATTTGTTCAAGGATTTTTAGGCAGAATAGAGTACTTACACAAATGATTTGTGTGTAAATTAGTGCTTTATTGTGTGTAAAGGCTGTTACTTTTGTTTATTTAGAGATCAGAGTATGTGATAAATCCAATCACCTTAGTGTATATTTAGGTACAAATCTAATCTCTTTTTCTTTTTTAATCCTTTTTATATATCTCCCCTTTAGACCGTGTATCACAGTTTCATTTGTAAGTCAGGTATATTGGATGATGCTTTCCTAGTGCAAACAACTTTGTTACTGTTGCTGTTAATTAACCACAGATTGCACCTGTTTGTAGCTTTGTGCTTAAGTGGAAAGGAATACATATGATCTTATGTGGCTGCTCAGACTTAAATCAACAGACATAGTATGCAAAAGAACACTTTGTAAGTAAGTAGCGCACACATAGACTTTAGCAATATAATTTCAAAAGGTACCTGTATACCACTCACTGTCCGGTAACACGCTGGGGAGCAATTGGCTCAGAGTGTATGGAGATCTGCAGCTGTGGAGACTGAGCCGGTCTGAAGTCAGCGTCTGAGTAAATAGAATATGTTCTAATGGATTGTCCCCACTTGTAGCGCAAAAAATCTCTCTCCAAAGAAAAGTAAAACTTCCTTTATTGTAGTATCAAAAGTAAATAAAAAAAGAAGGTACTCTAATTTAACAAATAAAGAAAAAGCAGCTTTATTAACTCTTCAAGAAAATAAAGATATAATGATCCGCCCTTCGGATAAAGGAGGAAATGTAGTCATTTTAAATACTGTAGACTACATTAAAGAAGCCAAAAGGCAACTGTCTGATCAAGAAGTGTATATCAAACTAGATGGTAATCCCACGAGAGAGTTTAGAAAAGAGCTAATTAAAATCACTAAGATAGCTAAACTAAACAATATCATAACTCCTACATTAGAAGAAGTCCTAACTCCAACTAATTCAGTAATTCCAATATTTCATTATTTTCCCAAGTTACATAAAGATTTAGTCTGTCCACCAGGACGACCTATAATTGCAGGTATTAACTCATTAAATGAACCGTTATCAGATCTGGTGGACACTTTCTTACAACCACTTGTTAAAGATTTACTAAGTTACATACAGGATAGCACATCATTGCTTAACAAGTTACAGAATATCAAATGGAAAGAAAATTACAGATTTCTAGTAGTGGATGTATCATCCTTGTATACTTGTATAGATCACAACTTAGGCATAACAGCTATAGAATTTTTCTTGAACCAGTGTACTGACTATGAATCAGCAACAAAAATGTTTATACTTAATGCAATTGAATATCTTTTAACGCATAATTTCTTTATGTTTGGATCAGATTTCTTTCTCCAAAGGCGTGGAACGGCGATGGGGGCCAAGTTTGCCCCATCATACGCCAACCTATTTATGGGTTGGTGGGAGCTGTTCCACGTCTTTGGAGAGAGAAATCCCCATAGAGAGAGAATCATACATTTTTTTCAGATATATAGACGATTTACTTTTCATTTTTGAAGGAGACACAGATCAAGTAAAAGTTTCTGTGCTTATTTAAATAATAACAAATGTGGGCTGAAATTCACAGGAGAAGAAAGTACGGAGTCAATAGACTTTCTAGATCTTACATTAAAAGCAGATGTAGAACATGAAAAAATAGTCTCTATACTTTACAGAAAGCCAACAGCAGGCAATACTACACTTTTATACAAATCATGTCACCCGAGACATGTGCTACAAGGAATACCAAAGGGTGAATTCATTAGGGCCAAAAGAAATTGCTCTAATGAGGAAGATTATAATAAACAGTGTAAAATTATTGAAGAAAGACTAAAACAGAGAGGATATAATGAAGGCACTTTAATTAAAGCAAAAGAAAGTGTTCAGCAAAAAACTAGGGAGGATTTACTAAAATATAAAAGGAAAGATGCAAAAAGAAGGGACACTGAGAAACCCAGGTTTATAACTACCTATAGTACTGATTTTAAAAACATCAGCAAAATCATTAAAGATACTGTACCAGTGTTATATTCAGATCCAGTACTAAAAATTATAATGGAAGAAGGTGTAGATATTATACCCAAAAGAGGAAAAACACTTTCAAACTACCTCTCTCCATCTAATCTTCCAATAAAATACAATAAATGCTGGCTAAAAGAGAGAAAGGGATTCTTTAGATGCAGGAGAAATATATGTAAAACTTGTAACCATGTCATTGAGGGCGATACTTTTTCTTCATCTGCTACCCAGCAAGACTATAAAATTAAGTATTACATAAATTGTTCAACTACACATGTAGTATATTTACTTACGTGTGATCTCTGTAAAATTAACTATGTAGGTAAAACCAAGCGTAGCATTAAAGATAGGTTTCTTCAGCACCTCAGATCAATAGAGGATGATGACACCGACACACCAGTGTCGAGACATTTTAAAAGTCAACATAATTCAGATGTGTCTTTATTAAAAATTCAAGGTATAGATCATGTTCCTCTATGGAAACGAGGAGGAGACAGAGAAGATAAACTTAACAAACGTGAAGTCTTCTGGATTTTCACATTAAAAACATGTAATCCATTAGGTCTCAATATGCGTAGAGACCTGGATCTTTTTGTGAATTAATATATACACAACAGTTTTTCTTTTAGATAAGGAAAAGGGGAGAAATAATATATGGCCATCATATAAGTCTTAAACAATAAATTATTTTTACATATATTGTAAACTCTAAACCTTACTCTAGAAATAAATTTAACATTTTTTGTATGACACATAGTGTCATATATAAATTACATCAAAGTACTACAGTTGAAAGACTGCAATTTTATCTAGTGGTATAAGATATACTTATGAGAAATGAGGCAAAGACATAAGGTAATTTTTAATGTATAAAAGTTAACATCATATTATTAATATACATGTAGAAGAGAAAAAATTCTTAATATATAAAAGTTAACATAATATTATTATTAATATACATGTAGAAGAGAAAAAATTTTCTGCAAATGTATTAAATAACTTTTTGAAACATGTTCTTCAACAAAGGATAGGCAGTAAAAAGAGAGTTCAAGCACACAGTGTCTAACATTTACAAATGTCTCTTTAAGAAAAGTGCTATAAAGCAGGTGTGATCAGGATTGCTTTCAAGCAGTGATCAAGTGCGCAACTGCACTAAACATGTCTGCATGTGGTTCAGATCACTGACACTGTGTTTTTACATTAAGTGCTTTATTACAGTCGTGTGTAGGCTGTCATGTTTTTACTTTTGATACTACAATAAAGGAAGTTTTACTTTTCTTTGGAGAGAGATTTTTTGCGCTACAAGTGGGGACAATCCATTGGAACATATTCTATTTACTCAGACGCTGACTACAGACCGGCTCAGTCTCCACAGCTGCAGATCTCCATACACTCTGAGCCAATTGCTCCCCAGCGTGTTACCGGACAGTGAGTGGTATACAGGTACCTTTTGAAATTATATTGCTAAAGTCTATGTGTGCGCTACTTACTTACAAAGTGTTCTTTTTTATATATATATATGTATGTATTTATATTTATGTGTTAATATGTGTAGATATACATATTAACACATAAATATATATGTTTGTATTCATATACATATATTTTTAAAATTGCTGCCCATAACTGCGTGACTTACTCCGTTCGCTGCACTAGTTCTTAAGCCTAAGGAAGCGCACTCTTGTGAACTCATTGCTTCTGTGCAATGTGAATGCGAGGTCGTGTTCATGTTGCACATAACTTGTAATACCAGCACACATTTGCGTCTGCTGGTATTACAAAGTGGATCGCAAATATCGCTTTTGAAAATTGCAAAACCGATATTTTGCACTCCATTTATAATCTTGCCCTTATTGAGTGATTTTGTAATCATAGTAATGTGCTCTAAAGTGAATTTTGTTTTCTATAAACCTGTTTTTATGAGAGGCGTAAATTAGTGTGTATTATGTACTTTTGTAGCACACGCAATTGCAATGTATGGAATACAATTCTTTACATGTTTGTTGCTTGTTTTAATGAAAAGTTTAATATACAACTCAAATCAAACTTTTAAACTTTAAGACTTGTAGCCAAGTTAAGCAAGTTCATTGGCATGTTAATTTATGGTGGCAATTAAAGGGATACTAAACCCACATTTTTTCTTTTATTGTTCAGATAGAGCATGCGATTTTAAGAAACTTTCTAATTTACTCCTATTATCAATTTTTCTTCATTCTCTTGCTATCTTTATCAGAAAAAGCAGAAATATAAGGTTAGGAGCCGGACCATTTTTGGTTCAGCACCTGGGTAGCGCTTGTGGATTGGTGGCTACATTTAACCACCAATCAGCAAGCGCTACCCAGGTGCTGAATCAAAAATAGGCTGTCTCTTGAGCTTACATTCCTGCTTTTTCAAATAAAAATAGCAAGAGAATGAAGAAAAATTGATAATAGGAGTAAATTAGAAGGTTGCTCAATATTGCATGCTCTATCCGAAATATTTTTTTGGGGGGTTTAGTATCCCTTTAAGTGTTTGGATTGTAAAAATATTAATTATAAAATTATTTAAATTTCTATGACATTAATTCATTGCACTTTTGTTGGTTAAGAATAAAAACCTGCATTTAGTTTTAATAGTGAACAAATTAACTGCAAACTTGTAGCTTCAATTTGGTTAGGCCTGGAAAAATTTCTATGCAACACTACTGAAAAACTTTTGAAAAATGTATTTTTATAGCTTTTAGATGTTTAACTGTATTTTCCACTATATCAGTTACAGAATTGTAAGAGATACAAAGGTGCCTTTTTCCCTTTCTGTTGTGTTAACTAAGATTTTTATAATGTCTAAACTTTTGCAATCATGAAAAAAGTTTGATTTATAAACATGTTTCATAGTGCAAAAGTGTGATGTGGTCACTATTCTAACATTTTAGTAAACCAGGAAACAATTGTGTTTGTTAAAAAAAAATTTGAGAGTGAAGATAAGGAATGATTACTTCAAGGACAGGCAAACAAACAGCTGAATTTCAGTGGAATAAAGATTAAAGGGACAGTTTACCCAAAAAATTCTCCCATTTAAATTGTTCCCAATTATCCATTCTACCTGCTGGAGTGTATTCAATTGTTTACACGTAGCTCCTTTACCCTTATTTTGGCCTTTGAAATAGCTGATTTAGCTTGTGGTATCTCAACCTATACTGAAAGTTTTGATACTGGAGTCTCAGCTATTGAATAGCCTAAGTAAACACAGCCAGCAGAAGAAATTAAACTCGCAGTGGGGTGCAGGGTAGTTAAGTAATAAAATGATAACTTTTCATTGTTCTCTCTATGTATTGGGCTTTAGTTTTCCAGACAAATATAAGATAAGGAAGCAAGTGTGTGTACACAAAGTGATAACATGAGATATATTACCTGAAGCTCAACCCATTGTAATAGGCTGTGGTTTAAAAGCACAAAACCAGCTACTTCATATACACAAATGAACTTGAAAATGCAATTTCTCATACATTTTATACTCTGCAGCTGGTATAACAAGTTATTGAAAATACATTAAAATAAAAACCATTTTACAGTGTACTGTCCCTTTACGTTAGAGACCCCACATTTGCAATTTGATGCCAGAAATCTTGGTCTGGTTTGAAAGTAATTTGGGTTGAGGGTGTTAATTAGGTATGGGATCTCTTGGGAGTATGTTTCTATTAGGGAATGAACACCATCCATCAAGGAATTTTCTTACTCTTATTAACTCCCCGTTGAAAAGGGACTTACTATTATTGGTGGGGGGCCCTTGGGGAACTTAGGGTGACTTGGAGGTAAGAGTTAATTATGGTGAGGTCTTTTTTGTGTGTGGAAGATCTCTTGGGTTATATTGGATAACAACTGGGGATGTGCTTTACATTGGGGGGGGGGGTACATTTTTGTGAGGTTTGAATGAGGAAATAAAGGTATTCCAATCTGGGTTATGGGTACATTGGGGATGCTCATTTATAGTTGTTTTTCTTGCAACGAGGCAGCTTGGTTATACTTAATTTGGTATTTTATAGATATCAATATGCATTAAGTGTTTTGTGGTGTTTCTGAAAGTAGGGGATTGTTGTCATTGTGTGTTGGGGGGGGGGGGGTATTGTGTTTTCCTGGGAAAATAAGATAATTTCTAGTATACAGTGACATTTTTAACCATATTGCAAACCTACTAGTGCTTATTTATTGAGGCTGGTAAGTAATTATAATTACAGCGGGGGTGCCAGATAATCCTTACCACCACTGATTGTTATGATGGTGACTCCAATAGTTATTAAAATAGCCATCCATGTAAAAAAATGGGATTCAGTAATTTTATTGCTTGACTATTTAGTTTATTCTCTCCACTGTAATTTTGCTTAAAGGGACAGTCTAGTCAAATTTAAACTTTCATGATTCAGATAGGGCATGCAATTTAGACAACTTTCCAATTTACTTTAATCATCAAATTTGCTTTGTTCTCTTGGTATTCTTTGTTAAAAGCTAAACCTAGGTAGGCTCATATGCTAATTTCTAAGCCCTTTAAGGCTGCCTCTTATATCAGAGCATTTTGACAGTTTTTTACAGCTAGACAGCAGTAGTTCATGTGTGCCATATAGATAGCATTGTGCTCACTCCCGTGGAGTCAGCACTAATTGGCTAAAATGTAAGTCTGTCAAAATAACTGAAATAAGGGGGCAGTCTGCAGATGCTTAGATACAAGGTAATCACAGAGGTATAATGTTCTTGAGTAGACTGTCCCTTTAATATGTTTTTAGATGATTAGCTTTACTGGCCTGCAGTTTTGGACATTTTATTTATAAAATCAGTCCTATCAGTTCACTCTAGCAAAATTTCTAAGAAATCTGGATAACCAGGTTGTTACTTTTACTAAGTGCTTGTGCTGCTGCACCTTAATGAAATTTGTTCACATAAATGTACTTCATTTGCCAGACTATTACTAAATTATTCATTAGGGCTGCCCTTATGTGAAATGTTGTTCCGATTATAAATAAAATACGTTTATTGTTTAAACTTGCTATAATGAAATGGTATATCACTTACAAATGTGAACTGACATAGGCAATGGAAGTAGCTATAATTACATGGCAATTGTTGAAATAAATTAATGTTTGCATAAAATGCTTAGGAACAATCCCTGTCATCTGCTGTTTTACAATGAACAAATGCAGAATTCACCATTAGTTAGTAGAATTATTCAGATTTAAATGTTGCTGCTTAAATTGGTGTCCTCTATAACACAGTTTAACTACTTTGATGCCAAAGATGCTTACAGTGCTTTGTGTGTCAGTGTGTTAATGTTTACTATGGCAACCAAAGGGACATCCATTGGGAAACGTTCTATTTATATTAACATAATATCAACTATTATCAATTACATTTCCTTTTGAATAGTTTATATAAAGTATTTTCTATGTAATAGTAAAGGTTCAAGTTTAAGAATATAAATAAATCCAACATTAAAGGGACAGTGTACACTTTAGTCATCTTTCTATATCATGCAGCAGGAATGGTAAAAAGTTATTTTAAAATGAATATTGTTTCTAGCCAGTTTGAAATGGCTGCCAAGCCCTGCCCACTGATGACATCACAATCTGGGATGTATCTATGCACTCTGCTGAATAGCATTGACAGTCTGTTGAATCCAACTAGTGAGCCTTTTTTGAATGGACGCCATATGCAGCCCAGATCATAATGTCATCAGTGGGCTGAGCTTGGCAGCCATTTCAAAGTGGTCAGAAACAATATTCATTTTAAAATAATATTTTTACCATTCCTTCCGCATGACATATAAAAGGTGCAGGAGGCTATTTGCATCTTAATCTAAGCTAAGACTTTAAGATGACTAAGGTGTAGACTGTCCCTTTAACTTTAAAATTATGAATTATTACTGCATATGTAAAGTATAAGCATATACTTTTGAATATATACAACATAGAGCCCACAACTACAAATAATAAAATAATAAAAATATTTAATAGTATGCAATATTTCAGTACTATTATATTATGTGTATTAAAAACAAACAAATCTATACAATACGGATTGTTACTCCCCTTTTGATGTCAGAACCGCTGCCTTCCCACAGTCTCTCCCGAAGCCTGTTGAATCAAAAGGTTTTACAAAGGAAGGTGGTGGTTCACCATAGATTCCCAACTGTTCACTGAGATATGGTCCAAAACCCTTTCAGACATTCATCTGGAGATTTGCGCTCCTAATTTTGATTAAGAAGATTGCGCTAAAATGTTGCATCCATACACCATGTAATAAAGTGTAGATACAGCATATATTTAGACTAAACAGCTCCTTGTGTGTTCAGAGAAAACTTCACCAGCTTTTTCACATAAAAGCAGTTTTATTTTTTCCAACGCATTTCAACGGTCAAAGCCTTCTTTTTCAAGAGCATTCACAGATAAAAAAGTGCTTGGTTTGTATCTACACTTTATTACATGGTGTATGGATGCAATATTTCAGCGCAATCTTCTTAATCAAAATTAGGAGCGCAAATCTCCAGATGAATGTCTGAAAGGGTTTTGGACCAGCGCCTCCCTTTGTAAAACCTATATTATATGTGTGTATGTGTGTGCATGTGTATCTTAATTTAATTTTAGAATTATGCTTTAATTTTTTTATATAATCAGTGAACTTTGTAATATAATCAGTGCTGGCTTTATTCCTCTCTCTACAAGCCGTGTGCATGTGCGTGTGTGTATATATTCCAACATTCTGCAAAAAAACATTCTGTACTTTTCAAATGAAAAAAAAAACAACAAAAAATACTTACAAAATAATTATTAGATTGTAATATAAAATGTTTAGCTATGTGTATATGTGCAATATACTTTGTCTCCTTTTCCTATACTTTAACATTGGAAATTGTTGGATTTCCAAATTCTAAAGTCTCTATAAATAATGGGCACCACCATATTTGAACTTAAGTTTTCCCCTTATCTATCTTTCCCATTGATGACAGTTAGTTTACAATATACTAAACGATATAAGGACACTTATGTCAGTTCTAAAATACACATACAATTCAAAAAATACAGAGAAGCGCTCATAAGGCTAAAGACATGGATTTTATTAAAGGTAAGATACTATATAAAATATAAAATAAGAGTGCGCACTCTATACCAACAATAATATTTATAACACTCCTAAAACAATAGTACCTCTATTGGAAATCAATTTAAAAAGTCACTTATCCTGTATTCTGTTGATCCGTTATAGCGACAGTAGACAAACAAGTTTGTTTCTTTATTTTGAATCATGTGTCATCCACTGACCAATAGTATGCCTTCAATCTCGTTACTCTTAAATTCAAATTGTAACGGATTTTTAGGCAGTAGCGATATCCAAAATATTCAATTAGTATATGTATCAATAAAAGCTCTCTCCCCCAATTGTAACTAATTCTTGTAAGATCTTTTAGAGTTGAACAATTAGTTATCCATGCTGGTAACCTTTATTAACATTACCTCCGAGTCCCACAGAGCTGATACTTGTTCCTAGTCGCACACTTGTTCCCGTTATAGCCAAATTTTCTACAATCTATTTTCTTACCTTCTGACAGCACAATTTGCTGTTGCAGTTATGTCTCCAGGCTAGTCGATCTTTATTGGTGCTTCAGGGTTCACACGGAGCTTGTTGTCCTCACTTTGCCGTTTTTTTTCTCCAAACAGCACACTTTGAGGGTATCTGAAATATTTAGCAATACTGTTGCTTGCTTTCCAATTATTCCAGTATTCTCCTCTTTTTTGTTACATTCGCTGCTGCGGCTGTTAGTACAGTTTACCCATTTGTTCCAGCAAAGATACCTGTTTGTCACTTCCCTCTACTTTTTCTCTATTGTCATGAGTGTGAGCACTGAAGAAGGCTCCTTGTTTTACAAATATGGAATCCGCTTTCCCAAGATAGACACCATATTTAATCACTCTGAAACATCCTCATGCACGTTGCTTCTATCAGGTGTTGTCACAAGCTGATAGAATGTGAGCAGGGAGATCTGGATCTTTTCATGAACTGATTAACTGAATCCCATATTAATCACGTGTTGTAACAAATCCCTGATTGAATATTTTCCCCAGATCCTGTTGATGACAGTTAGTGACAGATAAAAAAAAAAAAACAGGTGATAAAAGAGACTGCTCAAACAAGGAATATAGGAATTTCGAAAAAAAAGTTTCCACAGAGTTTTGTTTGCAAAAAAACAGAGATAAATAGAAAACTAGTAAAACATGGTGGTGCTCATTACTTTATAGAAACTACAACTCTGCACTTATTTATTCAATATTCAAACAACTAGTATAATTGTTTAACATCCCTTTAAGGGCTGATTTAGAAGTGGAGCGCTATTTTAATGTGAGCCCGTAAAGAGGCAAATTTGCTAGTTAACTAACCGAGTGGCTGGTTAATGCTCCCTCAAACTCGTAGGAGCACTTTACGCTAAAAAAACAGGCGATAAAAGAGACTGCTCAAACAAGGAACATAGGAATTTCTAAAAAAAGTTTCCACAGAGTTTTGTTTGCAAAAAAACAGAGATAAATAGAAAACTAGTAAAACATGGTGGTGCTCATTACTTTATAGAAACTACAACTCTGCACTTATTTATTCAATATTCAAACAACTAATATAATTGTTTAACATCCCTTTAAGGGCTGATTTAGAAGTGGAGCGCTATTGTAATGTGAGCCTGTAAAGAGGCAAATTTGCTAGTTAACTAACCGAGTGGCTGGTTAATGCTCCCTCAAACTCGTAGGAGCACTTTACGCTTAGCACAGTTAACCAGAGGTCAGACCTCTGGTTAATAAAAAAAATATCCCCCAATTGGCCCTAAAGTGGTGGACAGTTG
This sequence comes from Bombina bombina, assembly GCF_027579735.1. Classification (NCBI taxonomy): domain Eukaryota; kingdom Metazoa; phylum Chordata; class Amphibia; order Anura; family Bombinatoridae; genus Bombina; species Bombina bombina. The sequence goes on from NC_069503.1 coordinate 311,351,231, forward strand.
CTTTATTAAAATAAAAAATATGAGCATCTTTATTTTTTTTTTTATAAAAACTGCACAAAGCAGTTATAAGGAGTTAATGTGAGGGGATGTTGGGTGTTAGAAAAAAAACATCTCTGAAAAGATATATATATATTTAAAAATATTTAGAGCATATTCCCCTATCAAGAACATTGGGATGTGAAATATTTACAGTACAAACACAGATAGACACTTTATTAAATATGAATATTGCATAAATATGATTTTACACGTTTTCAGCTATTTAATTGCAAAGGGCTCCAATGCACAAATATATGTTTATATATGTATAAATATGTATTTATATCAGTAGCAGACCTACTCAACATAGGGCCATGGTGCAACTTTATTTTGGGCCCCCAAAGGTTTCAGTACTAAATAATACATTCTGCTCTGTATAATGATTTTGAGGGTAGATAGATTGGACTAATAAAAGGCTCCCCTGCATTAGAATTATACATATTCTGCACATACCTACGTATAGACTAGCTTCTATGGGCCCTTCCAGCACTTAGGCCCTGGTGCCACTGCACCTGCTGCACCAATGGTAGTTCCGTCCCTGGTTTATGTGTTTTTTGTGTGTGTATATATGTCTGTAAATACATATATACACATATAACTACATTAAATACATATGTACACACATATAAACACACACATATATATATATATATATATATATATATATACATACATACATCTATCTACATATTTAGACATGTATATGTATGTATATGTATTTTTTTTAAATAATTTTTATTAGGCAATGTTATTACAAGTGTAACTGTACTTTTAAATGTAATTTTAAAGTGTTTTGTCTTGTATGACAGTTCAGCAGAGCTCTAAAGTCACGCTATACCGTTGCACGTTGAATTTAATCGCGCTCAAGCAAATGCATTTACTTTCAAGTTGTAATACAAGAATACTTCCGACAAGCACAAAGAGCTGCTATAAGCCCCTTAATGCTCGTGCGCAATATTTAGCATGCCACTCGTAATTTAGCCCTTAAAGGGCTATGGTATATGACAAAGGTGCGGGACTAGAAAGGGTTCAAAGACATATATGTATGTGTGTGTATTTGTATGTGTGTGCATTTATCTATCTACCTATCTACCTACCTACCTATCTATTTATCTATCTATCATCTATCTATTTGTGTATGTATGTGTGGGTGTGTATTTGTGTGTGTGTATGTGAGTGTTTTACATAAAAAATGTAATGATCTAATATAGTATAAAACTAAGTGAAAAACTCTACTACAAAGTTTTAGCGCAGCAGAAGCTTAGCACTCGAGCAATTTCTAACAGGGCCTTTACTGTACGCTACCATAGAAGTCTATTATGTGAGGCATTTAGGGCACCCATGCTTTGCAACATCTAGATGTTATTTCACTTAAGACTGTTGGACAATTCCAAAAATATTACTTTTAAAGGGATACTGAACCCAAATTTTTTCTTTCATGATTCAGATAGAGCATGCAATTTTAAGCAACTTTCTAATTTACTACTATTATATTTTTTTCTTCGTTCTCTTGGGATCTTTATTTGAAAAAGCAGGAATATAAGGTTACGAGCCGGTCCATCTTTGGTTCAAACTCTGGGAAGCGCTTGCTGATTATTGGCTAAATGTAGCCATTCCCCAGGTTTAAATACCTACAGAAATAGGCTAGGTTAACTTCTTCAATGTGTCTTCAGTGCATGAATGTGACACTTACAAGGATTGTGGGAAATGTGATTTATTGTTTCTACAACTCCTCAAATGCAAAGTGGAGAAGAATGGCAATAAAATATATTCCCTCAAATCAGAGCTATGAATCACTCCTTCTAGGAATGCTAAACTTTTTAAATTTGATGTTCTAAAGCAACAGGGATATATATAACAGTATACAGGGTAACGGAATCATTTTAAGTCCTGGGAATAGGAACCTCCAGATGATAGGACACCCTGGGCATCTGCCTACTTTGCCTAATGGGAGATCTGGCCCAGGATATTACTCTTATAATAATGATACAAGATTCTATATGCAAACACAGCTGTCATATAGTGCTTACAATAGGTGCACACTCCTGAGCATATCTAGATATGCTCTCATGAAAAGGTGCTACATTTCAACAAATGACACCAAGAGAAATAAATACATTTGACCACATAATTCAATTATTTTGTTTTAACTGTAGACTCTATTTAAATAAGAAGAATTAAATTTTGACTACCATTGTATATACATATTAGATCACTTTTCAGTTCATATTTTCTCTTTATATGTTATAATCATATTCCAAGTCCAACTAATATTGAGAATCAAGTATGCAACTGGCCAAAGGCACATGTAAGAAATTATAAAATCTTTTAAGAAATAAACAAGAGTTTATAATTCAAGTAATTCTGATGTTTACATTTTGAAAATATGCATTTATTGAGGTAACTTCTAAAACCACAGATGAAAATGTTTGCTAAAGGGACATTCCAGACAATTTTTAAATTTGATTAGAAAAACGTTTGCAATATACTGCTAGGTATAAAAGATGCATTTAGAAAAAGTTATCACTTTCTGAGACATCAGCTACTACTTAGCATGTTCACAGTATATATGTATATGAGCCTGGGATTGGCTGATGGTTGTCACATGATATAGGGGGCTGGCAAATGTAAGTAATTTTTTAAATTTGTGAGAAAAAAATATGCTGCTCATTTAAAAGTAAGTGCTATTCTATTGTCTTTTTATTATTCACTTGTTGATTATGCAATTATACTGTATTTAATGGTCCTTTAATAGCTAAAATTGAGATATCTTTTTTTAATGTTGTTGCTACACATGTATAGGGAAAATGTATATGTCAGGTGTGACTAGAATTTCCCTTTATGAGGCCTTTCTTTTGCTATACATTGCACTGTCAATATAATCCAAGTGCCTGGTTAATAACAGGGGAATATGAAATGCTACTACTATGAAGACTAGTGAATACATTGACGTTTTACTTTAAATGAGAGTGACAAATGGTTAAAATAAATGCATAATAAAAAAATACTGTCCAGTAACAGTACGGAACTGAGCAAAAATGTTGGCATTTACTAAAAGCACTCCATCTTACCAGAATGCAATCCAGGCAACCTAAATTGTATGCCACTTCTGTAAACCAATAAAGTATTTTTTTGGGGTGGGTGGCCTTAGAATACCAATTTCCCCATATAAAAATGATTTTGTTGTATCGCAAGCATATCATCTCTTTTAAATATATATTCCCCAATATGTTGTACATTCAGTTAAAGAGACAATAAACTAAATAATGTTTGTTCGTGCACATAAAAAAATGCACATAAACATGAAGAGGGTTAAGCTAAATCTGTTTAAACTAATATTAAAATGGAAAATGTATGTTTGTGCACATCTGATTCCAAGGTATAGATTACTCACTTGATTATAAGAAAAAGTCTCACAGCTTTTTTGATGGGTAGTCAGTATAAATAGAAAAAGTAATTTAACCCCTTAATGACCGGACCATTTTTCAATTTTCTTACCCTTAATGACAATGGCTATTTTTACATTTCTGTGGTGTTTGTGTTCAGCTGTAATTTTCCTCTTACTCATTTACTGTACCCACACATATTATATACCGTTTTTCTCGCCATTAAATGGACTTTCTAAAGATACCATTATTTTCATTATATCTTATAATTTACTATAATTTTTTTTATAAAATATGAGGAAAAAATGGAAAAAACACACTTTTTCTAACTTTGACCCCCAAAATCTGTTACACATCTACAACCACTAAAAAACACCCATGCTAAATAGTTTCTAAATTTTGTCCTGAGTTTAGAAATACCGAATGTTTACATGTTCTTTGCTTTTTTTGTAAGTTATAGGGCCATAAATACAAGTAGCACTTCGCTATTTCCAAACCACTTTTTTTTTTTCAAAATTAGCGCTAGTTACATTGGGACACTGATATCTGTAAGGAATACCTGAATATCCATTGACATGTATATATTTTTTTTTAGAAGACATCCCAAAGTATTGATCTAGGCCCCTTTTGGTATATTTCATGCCACCGTTTCACCGCCAAATGCGATCAAATTAAAAAAAATGTTCACTTTTTCACACATTTTGTCACAAACTTTAGGTTTCCCACTGAAATTATTTACAAACAGCTTCTGCAATTATGGCACAAATGGTTGTAAATGCTTCTCTGGGATCGCCTTTGTTCAGAAATAGCAGACTTATATGGCTTTGGGGTTGCTTTTTGGTAATTAGAAGGCCGCTAAATGCCGCTGTGCACCACACGTGTTTTATGCCCAGCAGTGAAGGGGTTAATTAGGGAGCATGTAGGGAGCTTGTAGGGTTAATTTTAGCTTTAGTTTAGTGTAGTAGACAACTCCAAGTATTGATCTAGGCCAATTTTGGTATATTTCATGCCACCATTTCACCGCCAAATGCGAGCAAATAAAAAAAAAACTTTAAATTTTTCACAATTTTAGGTTTCTCACTGAAATTATTTACAAACAGTTTGTGCAATTATGGAACAAATGGTTGTAAAAGCTTCTCTGGGATCCCCTTTGTTCAGAAATAGCAGACATATATGGCTTTGGCGTTGCTTTTTGTTAATTAGAAGGCCGCTAAATGCTGCTGCACACAACACGTGAATTATGCCCAGCAGTGAAGGAGTTAATTAGGTAGCTTGTAGGGCGCTGGCAGGGTTAATTTTAGCTTTAGTGTAGAGATCAGCCTCCCACCTGACACATCCCACCCCCTGATCCCTCCCAAACAGCTCTCTTCCCTCCCCCACCCCACAATTGTCCCCGCCATCTTAAGTATTGGCAGAAAGTCTGCCAGTACTAAATAAAAGGAGTTTTTTTTATTTTATTTTTTAAAAAAATGTATTCTGCTGTAATGGAGCCCTGCCTTAGCCCCCAACCTCCCTGATCCCCCACCAAACAGCTCTATAACCCTCCCTGCTACTTAATTGCCGGCATCTTGGGTACTGGCAGCTGTCTGCCAGTACCCAATTTGCCCCCCAAAATATTTATAAATTTTGCCCCCAAAAATATTTATAAACTTTTCTGTAGTGTAGCAGCCCCCCCTCAATACCCCCAACCCCCCCCAGATCCTTTTATATATATATTTTTTTTTTTTATGTTTTGAACTTTTTTTTTTTCATTGGTGTCAGTGGCTAATATGCGCGCGCCCCACGTGCACGCGCGCGGCCCCCACGTGTACGCGCGCGGCCCCCACGTGTATGCTTCCCTTCCCCCCGGAACACTGCACCATTGATACCGGTGCAGAGAGGGCCACAGAGTGGCTCTCTCTGCATCGGAGGCTTGTTAAAAGGTATTGCAGGATGCCTCCATATCGAGGCATCACTGCAATACCCTGAGAGCTGCTGGAAGCAATTGCGATCGCTTCCAGCACTCTCTTAAACAACTGACGTACCAGGTACGTCCATTGTCACTAACTGCTAGTTTTTGCAGGACGTACCTGGTACGTCAGTTGTCATTAAGGGGTTAAAGGGATAGGAAGGTCAAAATTAAACGTACTGTACATGATTCAGACAGAGCATGTAATTTTAAGGCACTTTTAAATTAACTTCTATTTTTAAATTTACTTTGTTATCTTGGTATCGGTTGTTGTAAAAGCTAGCTGGTGATTGGTGCCTACACACATTTGTCTAATCTGAGTGGCTGACAAGATGTGTTCAGCTTATTCCCAGTAATGCATTGCTTCTCCTTCAGTAAATGATATCAAGAGAATGATTTGATAATAGAAGTAAATGATAAAGTTGTTTAAAACTGTATGTTCTATCTAAATATTGAAGGAAAATAGTTGGGTTTCATGTCCCTTTAAAGGGACATAAAAGTGCAAAAAGAAATAGCTTTAATATGTTAAAGCATTTTCTTATTGTACTATTGCTTTTATATAACTTTGTGTTAAACCCTGCAGTATTTAAAGTCATGCATTACTAGGTTTTTTCTAAACACATCTGGTGAGATGATGACAAGAAGCATATGTACATAGCCACCAATCATCAGCTAGGTCCCAGAAGTACATTGCTGCCCCCAGAAAATGTAGGTATAGTTTTCAACAAAGGATAACAACAAAATGAATGAAAGCCTTTTTAAAATAACATGCTCTACCTGACATATGAGAGTTTAAATCTGAGTTTCATGTTCCTTTAATTCAAGCATCTGAGAACAGTCAGCAGTAATATCAGAATCTGAAAACAATAAATTCAGTCTGTTTAGAATTTATAAATTGCAATTTTCAAGCATGATAGGTACCAAAAGTCTTATGGTATAGCAAGGTGATACTTTTATTGCTCCAGAAAACCCTATATGTAGGAACAAAGAGCTTGGAGTTCATCATCACCCACTAGAGATCAGTGTTAACCTTGCCACTATATAAATCTAATAATTTTTTTTGTTCTATGGATTTGCTTGCCAATCTTCAGGCAACTACCATCTAGTTAACAAGGTAAGACAATAAATGTATAATATATTCAAGTGAAAGAGCACTTATTAAACATTAAAAATATGTTTTGCATGAAAAAATGTTAAACGGATAGGAAAGTCAAAGATTCAGATAGAGCATTTCATTTTAAGACACTTTTAAATGCTCTTCTGTATTCAAATGTACTTTGTTCTCTTGGTATCATTTTTTAAAAAAAATAATATGTACATATGCAACACTACTGGGAGCTAACTGCAAGGCCAGATAGGGAATAAAAAGCAGCCCTGGAAAAATCTGAAGATCAGCCCTATTTTCTCTTTAATCCGTAGTATCCTCAAATCTCATAGGATTACTGGGATACTCCTTCCTCCAATATTAATTTTCAGAGTTAAATTATATCAGTTTGTAATAAAAAAAATGCCAGATGGTTGTTTTATTGGCAGCCTACAGCCCAATTTCATCTTTAACTCCATAGCGTGATCTGAAGAAGGCACTCAAAACTGTGTGTCATTCTCGTTCACAGTGTGACTTGACTAAACACTAGAAACCCTTCTAGGAGGAGAGCTATTAAAATTATACATGGTCTACAAAATAAAAATTACAAGGAAATACTTTGTGACCTTAATACGTATAGCAGCACCACCCCTTTAAATTGTAGCTGGCCAGCCCCGACTGCTACAGCTCACTAGGAAATCTCACGGTGTCCTAGTAGGATAATCTGGCCATGGCTAGCTGGCGATTGGTGACTAAACACATTTGTCTCTTGTTATTGGCTCCCAGTAGTGCATTCCAGCTTTTGAGCTGACTTTACTATGTGTTTAATCCAATCAAATCACAATCTTTCCAATATCTGCCCACAACAACGAAGTTTCAGTTCCAGATGAAATAGGAATCATGTTTTTTGGGTGATCACAATTCAAAATGGATACAGCTGCTAAAACATCACAGCCACGAATGAGTTTTCATTCAAAATTTTCCAAAAACATATTTTCGTTAATTAAGTACCTGTTACGAGGAATGGGAACTGGGAATCCAAATGAAACTGATATATACAACAGACCTTTCAAACCTCTTAAGGTCACTTTACAGTTGTTTTGAATTAACCCCTTTGTACAGTGTGTAAGGGAAATCATCATTTACATGTGTGAGACTAACCTGGTGTAATCCAAATCAATCCTTATAAGTGGTAATCAATCTGAATGCCATTCATATAAAATATTAAAAGTGACAACACAAAGTATATTTTTCCTTATTTCCAATCATTGATTGTTTTCTGGTTTGGCAAAATTTTAATTCAGAAATCAAGAAGAATACTGCGGGAGTAAGTGACTTATCTTATCTTCTAGAACGGGATTTTAACAGTACTGCAAATTATGAGATGGCTAAGTGGCGAGATTTCCTCCATTGCAATAATAATTTATATGACTGTGAGAAGGACACAAGGTTCTTGACATTGTAAATTGTAAAACAAATTTAAAAACTCAATTGTTACGCCGTCCATTTTATTTAAAAAACCTGTGATCTCAGTCACTAACAAACAAGTCAGAATGGCAAATGGTGAAATCCAGATTATGAACATGCAATTTCAATTGAAATACTGTTTATGAAGATGACAATACTGAAACTAAGTGACAGGGTCAATCCATCTCAAGTGGTCCAATAAATGTCAAGTTGGTTGCTTGACGATTTTTAATTTCCTAATTGTGATTAATTATATGTATTGATATTGCAAAACCATCATTTTGTTAATTTTATTTTACTTGGTTTAACCAAGGCAGCCATCTTTGTGTCATGGTGCACAACAAATTTAGTTATGCAGATGTTTACGGAAACCTCAATATCTGAGCTCAGGAAGGTCCTAGCTCCTTGGAACAAATATTAATGTCTAGAACATATTACAATGTATATGTATATATATAAGCATTTTGCCCGTTCTTGTGCTATAAACTTAAAACTTAAGTCCTAATATAATGATTGAGATCACTGAAAGTACCACTTTTATAGCTAATTTACAAAGGAAAGGGTTCGGGTCTCAGTCCTAATTTTTTTTAGTGGGTACCTAGGTAAGTAAGTGTGCATGCAGAACATTTCAGGTTTGACACTTCTCTTATTCTTATGGGCCAGGAAAGTGCAATTTTGAACATTTCCCCTCACTTTTGGGTTGATTATCTCTGGTGGGGGAATAGATTTGGAACCAGAAGTTTTCATAGATATGAGTCCTCTATATAGCATTCTATTGTTTAATTTTAAATTTTAAATTCAACTGGTTACAGAGCTAGTAGAATTTGGGAAAAATCCTACTTTATTCATGCGTTTTGAGAAATGACAATATATAAGCATAACCAATAATAAAAATAAACAGTATTTTACAGTAATTATGTTTATGATTGTCAATGAGGTCTAAAATGCTTTGAAAGACATTTGATATTGGCAACAGTAAAGCATTACCTATCATATTGGTACAGGCATAAACATGACATTAGGGCAGGAAAAAAAAATAAGATAAGTCTCAAACCAGAAATTTTCTGCATGCTCACTATACCTACCTAGGTACCTCCTAAAAACTTTTAGAACAGAGACCAAACTCTTTCTATTATAAATTGAACCTAAAAGTGAAACTTTCCGCCATCTTGATCATTACTGTAGGACTTATGTTTCTAAGTCTATGGAACAAGAATGTGCAATTTGTTATACAGTATATGTACATGCACCTTGTAAAGTGCCCTAGACATCAGGTTTTGTACCAAAGTGTCCTGGAAGACATTGAATTGCACCTTGTGTGCATAGACTTTTGTGAGTAGCCTGTGTTATGATTTAGATATGAGTATCTGGTCTAAGAGATACTGCACCATAAGACACCTCTTCACCTTTTGTCTTCCAGGACACTGAGAGTATAGTCAACTATTTAAAAGAGCAGCCTGCAGTTAAGTTCAAACTGGGATCATCTGGTATCTATTGACTTTCATCACTAATTATTCACATCATATGATTGTTTATCCTATTGCTCATATATTGTATTTGTATGCACACCTCTGATTCGATATTGGGTATAATATTTTTTGTTTGGTTTTGCACCAAAGCGCTAGGACCATTCTGACCTGCGATATTGAGGTTCCATAAACATCTTGTTTTGCATCACAAATATGCAAATATGTCAAAAAGGCATTTTTTGGACTATATTAAGTGCCTTTAGGTGTCAAATTTGATAAGTGTAAAAGGGTCTGAAAAAACCTGTTGAAAAATATCAGCTCTATGTAAAAAGAAATAGGCCTCTTTTTTTGGTGAACTGCATTTTTTACTCCAAGAAAAACCCCAAATCTGGTCATTTTAATCGCCTCAAAACAAAAAGTTCTGTAAACCAACCAAAATCAGCCACAATTATATACAAGGAATAGTGCTATGATAAAATATTAGAGCATTTCCTTTTTGCTATTTTTTTTAATCTTTGTAAAGCAGTTTCAGTTTTTAAACTAAAAAGGAAATTAATACATATGGTATAATTATCTTAAGGTCTATATGTGCTTGTGAGATTCTGTAAGAAATCTCATCAGGAGTATAAAGCCGCTGCTGGAATAATCTAAAGGCAGTTTTTACCTCTAAAACAATGTCTCATAAAGGTGTGTTCCCTGCTTTATGTATGCATACATTACATAGAACTCAAAAAAATTGTAATTTAAAAATTGTATAAAAAAAATGAATTAAGTATTGAAATAAAAACATGCAGTAAAAAAATTGAACCTTTAAACAACATCTAAATTTGTACCAAATTAGTTATGAAAAAATCTTATTTTTATGGCAAAAGTTGTACTGAAATTATGCAAGAAAAATAACTATTTGATATATACATTAGAAATTGTAATAAAACTACATTGCACATGAAAAAAAATGTTGTGAAATTACTTCAAAGCATATTTTTTTTTCCTTATTCTAAAATGAGTATCTCTGCTTCTGTTAGTGGGCTGAACAGGGGCATACTTGAATGTTCTCTGCAAGGTCTGGTGTATTCTCTAAAGATTCCCCCCCTGCAGTTCTTGCTTTTTTATCTTGCAAACTGAAAGGTTTAAATATGTGTAAATGAAATATTAATGAAATAAAATTGCTTAAAAATGAAAATATTTTAAAAATATATCACCTAGATTACGAGTTTTGCGTTTCTGCTTTTAACGCAGAAAAAATGACAATTTCAGCGTAAAAGCAGTAACGCAGCTATTGCGACTCGTGTCGGTATAGCTATACCGCAAGCATTTTAGCCTGTAACGCAACGTCCACCCCGTACTCAAAAAAATAACGTTTTTTGCGTTTGATTTTCATAGTGCCGGTATTACAGGTTATGCAGTGAGGCTAAAATGCTTGCGTTACAGCCTATACCGACACGATCCATACTGCCATTTGAAACCAGTAGTTATGAGTTTTGTGCCACAAAAATGTTTCACAAAACTCATAACTAAAGTGTTACAAAGTACACTAACACTCATAAAATACCTATTAACCTCTAAACCGCTCCCCTCCCGCATCGCAAACACTATATTAAAGCTATTAACCCCTAATCTGCTGCCCACCCACATTGCAACTATTAAATACATTTATTAACCACTAATCTGCGGCTCCTGACATCAATGAAACTAATAAAAATCATTAACCCCTATTCCGCCGCTCCCCGACATTACCGGCGAAGACATCCAGCGCGGAGCGTCCTCTTCATACGGTCCCCACCGTACAATGAAGTTTCAATGCAAGGTAGCCGTTTTTAAAATGGCGTACCTTGCATTCCTATTGGCTGATTTGATTCTTCAAATTCAAATCAGCCAATAGGATGAGAGCTTCTAAAATCCTATTGGCTGTTCAAAACAGCCAATAGGATGAGAGCTACTGAAATCCTATTGGCTGTTTAAATCATTTTTTGCCGCTCTGCTCCACGTCGCTAGGATGAAGATAGAAGACGCCCCTGAGATGGATGAAGATGTCGCCGCCTGGATGAAGACTTCTCACTGCCTGGATGTCTGGACTTCAGCAACCGTGAGTAGATATTCTGGAGTTAGTGTTAGGTATTTTTTTTTATCTTTTGGGGTATTTTTTTTTTTAGATTAGGGCTTTGGGCTTTTGAAAAAGAGCTAAATGCACTTTTAAGGGCAATGAAAAAGAGCTGAATGCCCTTGTAAGGGCAATGTCCATTCGAATACCACTTTAGGGGCAATTGGTAGCTTAGTTTTTTTTTAGAGTTAGGTTTCTTTTTATTTTGGGGGGTTGGTTGGGATGTGTGTTTTACTGTTGCGGGGCCTTTTTTTTACAGGTAAAAGATCTGTTTAACTTAGGGCAATGCCCTACAAAAGGCCCTTTTAAGGGCTATTGGTAGTTTATTATAGGCTAGGGTTATTTTTTATTTTGGGGAGGCTTTTTATTTTTATAGGGCTATTAGATTAGGTGTAATTTATTTTATTTTTGATAATTTCGTTTATTTTTTTGTAAGCTTAGTGTTTTTTTATTTTCTGTAATTTAGTGTTTAATATTTTTTGCAATTTTTTAAAAAATTTTCGTAGTGTTATTTTTTTTAAATTTGTAATTTAGTATTTTTAATTGGTAGTATTTTTTATTTTATTAGAATAGTAAGGTTAGGTTAATTTATAGTTTAGTATAGTTTAGGGTTATTTTTATTTCACAGGTAAGTTTTTATTTATTTAAATATAGTTATTTTGTAAGTTTAATTTAAAGTTGGGGGGGTGTTAGGTTTAGAGGTTAATAGTTTAATTTTGTGTTTTGCATTGTGGGGGGCCGGCAGTTTAAGGGTTAATAGGTTTATTTAGTGGCGGAGATGTGGGGGGCAGAGGTTTAGGGGTTAATAGGTTTATTTAGTTGCAGAGATGTGGGAGGCCGGAGGTTTAGGGGTTAATAGGTTTGTTATAGTGTCAGCGATGTCGGGGAGCAGCAGAATAGAGGCTAATAGCTTTATTATAGTGGCAGTGATGTTGGGGAGCGGCGGATTAGGGGGTTAATAACTTTTATTAATATTGGTGATGCCGGAAACGGCAGATTAGGGGTTAATAACTTTATTTAGGTGTCATCGATGTCGGGGGCAGCAGATTAGGGGTGTTTAGACTTGGGGTTAATGTTGGGGTGTTAAGTTGAAACTTAACTTTTTCCCCCCATAGATGTCAATGGGGCTGCATTACGGAGATTTTTCATTCCGCACTTCAGGTGTTAGTTTTTTTTCTAACACCTCCCCATTGATGTCTAAGGGGGAAAGCGTGCCCGAGCACATTAAAGCAGCAGTTGAAACTTAACTTTTTTCCCCCCATAGATGTCAATGGGGCTGCATTACGGAGATTTTTCATTCCGCACTTCAGGTATTAGTTTTTTTTCTAACACCTCCCCATTGATGTCTATGGGGGAAAGCGTGCCCGAACACATTAAAGCAGCCCTTGGTTTTTGTGCGGTATGGAGCTTAACGCCACCATATCGCATGCACAAGGAGGCTTTTCAGTAACTCGTAATGGCAGTGCTATGGAGGGTGAAATAACGCAACTTTTTGGCATTAGTTTTACACCCTGTTTTGCGCAAAACTCATAAAGTGTATGTGATTTAATGTCACAAGGTGTAGTCACTTTTTATTATTTATTTTCACATTAAATAAATAAACATTACGTTCTTGCTTTTTTTTTTATAATTGCCAAATAATAGGGAAAAGATCCAATGAACTTGAATACTACTCTAAACTGAAATAGAGGAAACAAACTTTGCTGAACCATTATCAGATTGTATTTTAAAAAGTGTGTCAATTAATTAATTACAAATATATTTAGTCATATTTACTAGCATGAATACTTAACAAAACATATCAGTCAACCAATGTAAATCACATTAAGGAAAAATATTATAAATGATGGCATAATTTCTTTCACATAATGATTCTTTTTTTCTGTGAAATTGTTAATTACATTTTTTATTATGTGTAACATAGCTACCAGTTCTTCTCAAAAATAATGAGGCCACAGGCAAAGGTGCCACTATAATAATGTGAAATTTACTGGTATTCTAGAAATAAAATGACTTGCTTAATTTTAGTCATGTACTATGCTTGACCTTGGAAGAATCTTGTTATAGCTATGGACCATGTTATAAATACAAGTTCCATTTTGCTGAAAAGAAATATTTCACCCTTATGTGGACCTAAAATGTAAATAAAATTGCTTGCTGAAAATGTTATGTATGAAGGTCATAGTCTTGTATGGTATTCAAAATGTCATTTGACCCATCACTCCTTCAAAAGATAATGCATTCAATAGGACTGCAGTAAGCATTCTTTCAAGCATTTTATGGTCTACTATTTTTATGCCGCTTTACAAGTTTGTTGATATGTGATATTAATCTTGAAGGGCTTCATGTTGTTATTAATGATAGGATGTTTCATCATGGGTTTCAATCTCTGATCTTCTAAAAAATGGTACGTCGGCCTTGCACTCTTTGCTGATCAGAGGCAATATTAAAGATTAGCAATATAAGCAAAAAGAGAAAGGATTTTGAAAGATGTTTGTGCTATTCACCGTACATAAATCACAAAAAGTGCTAAAACGTACCAAGAGATGTCTGCAGACAGTATAATGAAATAGAGCTTGGTACTTTTTTTTTTTTTTTGTCTGAAGCAAGCTTTACAAAGCTATATACAGAGCCTATTCTTTGAAAACAAGGTACGAAACAGTCACATCACACAAAAATATAGATTGTACCTAATAGGGAACAATTAATCGTGTGATCATTCTAGTCTTGGCAAAGCTGCAAAGATTTCCAGGGACTGAAACAGTATGGGTCTGAACTGCTGTAAAAATATAATGATTTTTTTTTCATTAATGATTTTTCACTAGAAACGATTTTACTCTTATCTCATCACTTTTATTGTAATTAAAGTTCCATGCGCATGCCGTGAATTTCTCTTTTGCAACCAATTTCAAAGACAACAATTTTTATGGTTAGGTGCCTGGATTTTAATAGCCACGGATTATAGGACACCACAGCTAAGACATTTATTTCTTCATTTCATGTCAAACTGCTCTGCTTCAAACATAATGGAAAACTTTCTTTTGATAATTTGCATTCGTTAATATAATAAAACATGCTACTAAACTGGAGGTAAAAAAAAGAATGAATAGAAACAAATACCAGACTGAATAAATGGTAAAAAAAAAAGTAAATTATTTTATTAAATGTTCATTTGAAGTACAAGCATAAACAAATGTTCATTATGCATTAAGCACCAACAATTTTTGTATACAGGGCACAAACTATTCATAAGGTTTTAATAGTACATATTTATGGAAACGTGTAGAAAAATGGGAAAAGCTTAAATTTATTAGTAAAAACACTGTTACCAAAATACACAATAAGCCAAATCATTCACACTGGAGTAACAATTTGAAACTAAAGTATATGATGGCAAATGCGATAGTTCATGTGATCATAAGAAGAATAAGAGAATAGCTGTGTAAAACGGTAAATATATGCAATGATTTTAGAGTTTATGATGTATTTTAATTTTATGTTTCTATTACGATTACAAGGAGAACCTGAGTATGTATATGTCTTCAAGTCACTTCTTTGTACCCATAGGTTTAATTGTTTTAGTCACCACTGTGGCACACATAAATATAACTGCTTGGGATGTAGCTAATGCAGTTTCGCTAGATCTATGACTTATAAATTAAAGGGATAGGAAAGACCAAATTAAAGGGACATGAAACCCAAATCTTTTCTTCCGTGATTTAGAAAGAACATTCGATTTTAAAGAAGTTTGCATTTTACGTCTATTATCTAATTTGCTTCTTTCTCTTGATATAATTTGTTAAAATATCTAAATAGGCTCAGTAGCTGCTGAATGATGGCTCCACATAGATACCTGGTGTGATTGGCTCTCCCATGCACATTGCTATTTCGTCAACAAAGGATATCTGAAGAATGAAGCACATTAAATAATATAAGTAAATTGGAAAGTTGTTTAAAATTGTATTCTCCATCTAAATCATGAAAAAAAAAAATAGGTTTTATGTCCCTTAAAACTTTCAAGAATTGGATAGGGCATGTCATTTTAATACACTTTTAAATCACTTCTATTTTCAAATGTGCTTTGTTTTCTTGGTATCCATAGTTGAAAATGAATACGCACATATCCTACACTAGTGGTAGCTAGCTGGTGATTGCTGCCAGCATATATTTGTGTATTGTGATTGGCTAACTAGATGTGTTCAACTAGCTGCCTGTAGTGCAATGCTTTTCCTTCAGCAAAGAATAACATGAGAATGAAGCATATTTGATAATAAAATTAAATTTGAAAGTAGTTTAAAATCGTACATTCTATCTGAACTATGAATTAATATTTGAGGTTTCCTGTCCCTTTAAGAGGGGACATAACATACTGGTGCACTGCTGCTATTTTAAAGAAATATGCTTATAGAAAGTTTTACTATATTATAAACCTTACATTGGTGCAGTGTTGATTCAAAAGTTCACTTTTATCGCTGCTATATATACTGTATATATATATATATATATATATATATATATATATATATATATATATATATATATAAAATAAGATGTTCTATCCCCAAGACAAAGAGGAGACAAAAGTAAAAAGATCTCTATGTACTTGTTCCTTGAGATGAGAACTAGGGAAAACATTAACTTGGCTGTTTACTACATAATGAAATTATGAGTGGCATTTAAAGAGCAGTAATTTAAAATCTGTATGTTTTAATTTGCATTTTGCTGTATATCATAACAGACAGGTGACACAAACTGTAATGCACTCATTAAGTAGACTTTACTACAAAAACGCTTAAAGGGAAAGTAACACCTTGTAATTCCAAGATTTTTCTGCAGCTTTGCAGTAAACTAACATAGCGGGCAAATTTGAAAATGTTTTGAGGGCATCTTGTTTTCTGCAATTGTTTTTCAGTATTCAATCATCACTTGCCTTATTTGGATGAGATAATCTGGACTTGTTAAGAGAGTAGACAAAGCTAGCTACTGTCAACTGGTTTGCAGTTCCTTATTTCATTTTCTCCACCGAAGCCTATATTGGACAAATGTGTGCCATGGTTAGGTTTGTGAAGCCTGCCATGTGCCCTCTTAGTTGTCAGAATTGGAAAAGCCCTACTTTTTAGGATTAAATTACATGAAAAGGTAGCAAAATTAAAAAACTATTTCACTATACAAAATTAAACATTTTTTTAGAACGTTACTTTATTTTGTCAGAATCGTGACAATCACATAAATTTAACAATGAACACAAGGGAACAATCATTTAATTGTTACATTATTTAAGAGTATATCATCTGTCTAAGAAATAATTATTTTCCCAAATATCTTTTTGTTTCCTTTCTTATCTCTATTCTCCTGAGGCAACTTTTGAAATTAGTCCGACCACTCAGCTGCTTAGACTTTATTCAATGTCCCAGATAGGGCCAGATTAATCGACGCATAAGCGAACCTGTAGCTGAGATTTTCTTAACCTGATATATGGCATTTGTAAATCCCCTGAATTTTTCCAACTGGAGAGATTGACGGCCATTGCTTGCGCATGATTGGCTGTGAGCAAGCAGGGGGTGGTGTTGCACACTAGCGGTAGAAACTACGATAAGACACCCAATAGGGGGCGCTATGGCTTGTAATGTGTATAGTACTATCTATATATGTGTATACTCCACAATATAATTTAATCTAGCAAAGCCAATGTTAGGTAAGCAAAGATATAAATATTATACACACAACCATAAAGGAAAATATACGGTCCCCTGAAAAAATCACCGTATACAGGGTATTAATAACTTAACAGTATCAGTATCGGAGTCCCAAATCAAAGATGGAGAACAGACTCAAAAGATAAATAGTCCAGTATAATCCAAGGTGTCAATTCTGTGGAACTCCAGGCCGCACTCAATCTTCACCCTCCAAAGCCGTAGTGTCTGGCTGCCTGCTAGACACAAAGCCAGGCAGACTGGGGAGAAGATGTGGTCACTTTACTTTGTTAAATCTGGCTCATAATACTTGTTTCCAACAATGCTATGTCTACCTTAGGGACAACTCCTATGCAGGAAAAGTCAATTAACATTTATCTACTTCTTGTTCTATTTTTGCTCACCCAACTACAACTATAGCTAGCGGAGTGGTTCAATTACAGTCACAAGATGAATTTTACTTTTTTTTTCCAACATATTTATTTATTCGACCAGCATTGTACACAAAGATAAAAGGATCACAACGCTATACCATGCAGGGCAAGCAAAGTGCAAGGCAAAAAAAAAAGTTTTATGACCTTTAACTAGACCAACCTGGATCAGGAAATCCAATCTATTAATACCTTTACATTCTCAGCGAAAAAAAAAAAAAAAGGAAAAGAAAGGAAAAACTTTTCATACAAATCCTATATCTTCCTCCTAGTAATTTGTGAATTTGTTACACATTTAAACAGTTGTAAGTTGTTTGCTTCACTGTAAGATTTTAACAAAGATATACGCGTTACTAACTGACTTCTTGCTTTCTCCAGGGTGCCACTGCTAACATATGATCAGAGTTTATCTATTTGTTTTATTGTTACCAGAAGATACAGAGAAGTCTAGAAGCCACTCCCCCCTAAACTGGGCATTGAGAATATATTCCGAGTTTCTGAATGGGAATAGTATGTAGGTCTGAGTAGGAAAGATTCCCTTTTTGTCATAAACATCCTGATTGTCCGTGATATGTCCCCCTCAGTGTCTGCCTGTTCTAGCACCATTTGCTTTATTAAGAAGGCCTTTAGGTGTGATAAAGTGGGCTTTGGTTTTTGTAGCCAATGTGAAAGGATTAGCCTTCTAGCCTGAAGAATGACATTGTAAAGGAATGAGAGGTTGTTTTTAATCAACTCTTCACGTTTAAGGAATATAATCATTTCAGTGGTTATAATTTTACTTTTTAATCAACAACAAAACATCAATTCAATTTGTAAATTTCCCATCTCAGTACAATGATAGAAAAAAAAGGAATTCACTTGAGCAGTCTTTCCTGTCACCCCCACCTATAATGCTACCCCAAACTTGCCAATGACTCAATGTATTTATTTATCTGCCGTACTCTGTTGAAGACCGGTTTAAGACTGTGTTACCTCTTGCCATCTGCCTCTCGGGTAACCTATAGCATGAGAATTGTGTCTTTAGAAGGTTACAATATTTGTTTCTGTTTTGTTTGCAGTAATAATTTAATAAAAAAAACTACCATTTACTAATAAAAAGTCTCTTTTCTCTGTCCCTGTTAGTGTCCAATTGTTCAATCAGTTTCTCTAAAACCTGTCTAAAAATTGGGAGGGTTACGTCACCCAATGGACTAGAATCCTCCAGCAGGGCTACTGTACCATAAAATTGACTATGGGTTATTAATGATAACGGTGTTTATAACCAGAAAACATAGAAAGGATTTATCTTATAATTAAACAACTTTTCTAGCCTGTATATATGTCAAATATATGCTGCATTGAGAGGTTATATTTTCTTGTAGTTGTAAGCATTTTACATTAAAGGTATTTACTGTTCCTAATCAGAATCGATTTATTGAAATTAAATCATCTCTTGTTTATCTTCATAATAATGTTTTACATTAACTGTCAATCTAATGTTGATACTCTTAAATAGTAAATTAAATGCATCACACTTCAAAATGATATTATATGCAATCAAACATGTCTCTTGGAGACAAAATAAAAAAAAAAAATTGTTAAATATTGACACAAATATTTGATACATTTTCAAAGTTTCCAAAAATGAACAATTTTTGTTGATAAACTGTTTTCTTTGTTGAATGTTTCTAAAAGTGTAATGTAGAATGGGTGGCCAAAAGATACAGTAATATTTCGTTTCTCAAAAGCATATGTTTTTCTGCTAAAAACGAGAAAGGTTGTCATTTTACAATTTAGCCTCAAAACATTTGACGTATCATGCATTCATGTAAAGATTGTAGCTTGTCTTTCAAATATGTTCTTAATCATGATTTCACAATTGTTTCAGCATATATGATAAAAACAAAACAAAGTCATATACGTAATAAAAGACCCACAAGCCAAGCAAAAATATGTAGAAAACACAAACATCGGATCTGTGCGTATTCTATGTATACTTGCTTTGGCAATAAATACCCTATGCATGCACATAAAACACAAGCAAAGGAAAGCTTCCCTATCGGTTAGTCATGCTCATTCAGTGGACAAATATTTACTAATACCATTAGCACTTTGTTCCTTGATCGTGGTTAATTGTACTTACTGGTGACATCCATGAATATTTTTCATTGTGATATAGGCACATATTTGTGTGTTAATGGTCTCTTGTGCTTTATTGAACTGAGATAGAGCTGTCGTTTTATTTTCCCCCTTGATTTTTGGTATAATAGTACTTGTGAAATAATGCTAAACTTATTATATTCTATAGATGATAACCTACAAATACGCTATTTGAGTTATTCTGTGCAATATCATATACATAGATGCAGCCAATGCATTCATGTTACTTTATTAAAGCCAATGCAGCCATATTCTTTGAATTCATATAAAATATATAAAACAAACTATATAATTTAAATATATTTTCTCATTTAGTGCAGTTGAATAGTGATAAAATGAAGTATTTTAATAGACTGGTTATGCTATTAAGTGAAACTGTGATGAATGACAACTTTACATTTTATTTAAATGTATACATATTTATATTTTATGCTAATTTGAAGTGGAATTTCAAAACAAACAATGGTAGCAGGCAAATTATAATTTTAAATGTAACTATCTGCTTGGCTTCGTAATGTTTATTAATTTGTAATTTTATATGTAACTGCATCAAAATGGCTTTCTTTTTTCTCTCTGCTTTACTGCACTTGCCAACTGATGGATATTAATTTGGAAGGTGCTATGCAATATGTTAACTACACAGTGAATATGTATGTGCAGAACATGTGAATCTCTGAAAGGTTCAGCTTTAGAAAGCCTGGGTACAGACTATTTTTTTTACAACCAGGTGATATAGCTCATTTAAAAACAAAAACATCTCAAAGTTGACTATTTACTAAAGGCAAGTCAGTTACAATGTTACCTGACTCACACTGTCCAAGTCAGTTTGTGTTTGTTTTGCTTGAAAAGGAGCCAACATGCTAATCCAAGTATAGCAAACCAGTTATTCAAAAAGTACAAACTTGACTAGATCGTGAAATATGACTTTACATGTCAAGTTGTTGTTTCCATGCTCTTGATTTACTTGTGTGCAAATGTAGGACTTAAATTCATAACTGCAACAAGATTTATATGTTTATACAATACAAACAAAAGTGTCAATTAGTATCAGAGCAATTTGTACAGGATGGGACAATTAAATTATTACGTTTTAATTTTCCCATATTTTGGAAATCTGTGTGATATAATTTAATTGTATCTCTGTGATTTGCTTAGCCAATCGGCAACGAGAGTCCTTTTACAAAACTGATTGTTTGCAATATCCTAGTAAAGAAAACATAAAAATGAAATCCCAGTTTTTTGGGGAACAGGGAGTTCAGTCAAAATTGAGTGTCATACCTTTGTGGAAAGTTAGCATCAATAAAGTAAAATCTTATTCCCCGAGAATGCCAAATAATAATAAAAAAAATATGGAAATATAAAGTAATTAAATGTCATGTTCTTTTCAATATTAATAAACATGTATACATTACACTTGTGATTCCTTCCTGTTTGCATGCTGATAGATGATATATATATATATATATATATATATATATAAAAGCATATCTTTTAAATCAAGGAGTATGGTTACAAATCAGGCTTACACACAATAAAATCTAAAAAAGTAATCTGTAAAAGACCAAGCAGAACAATAAACGTCTACTGTGCATTAACTTCTCAATAACGTTGATAAACAGTGAAAAAAATTACTCACAACAGACTGCCGCTTCTTAACCCACTTCGACACCTGTTAGATGGCGTATATCAGACTTTTATGACCGGGGTGATTAACAGCTTTTGCTCACGTGCGATTGGCTGCATGGAAGCACTAGCTGTAGTGTGCAATGATAAATGCGGGGAAGCAATGCTGGCCAGACAGGGGTGAAGATGTACACCCCTGTCTTCCGGACTTTGTTAAATCTGGTCATTAAAAGTTGAGAGTTCATCTGTGAGAAATTGCTGCAGATGAACTCTCCAAATATCATACACAGAAGTGAAAAAGGAAATATTTAAGTGAGTTATATAAAAAATACCCCACAAGGGATGTTTTTAAAAAAAAATTAAAACACAAATATAAAACACAGCAACGTCTTTCATCTATTAGAGATGTTTTTCATGCTGTAATATAAATGTGCTTATCTTGCATTAAAGTGATTAAACTAGTATTTGCTAGCTAGTATATAAAATTACAATAAAAAACAGGGGCACTTTCATTGATTAACTCTTCATTTCTAAAATATTTACCATTTAGAGATGGCAAACATTGCACCATTCCTCCACCCACATCTCCTACTTTATTTAGTTAAGCGATGACGAATCCCACTTCATCAAATCATTGCATGTCCCACAAGCGCCAAGTGGGGCATGCAACGATTGGTGGAAGCCGCATTTGTCATCGCTCAGCTAAATAAAGTAGGAGATGCGGGTGGAGGAATGGCGCAATGCTTATCATCTTTAAATGGTAAATATTTTAGAAATTAAAATAATTAATCAATGAAAGTGCCCCTGTTTTTATAGTAATTTTATATACTAGGCAGCAAATACTTAAAGTATAAAATCACTTTAAGATCTATAAGAAAAGCAAAATGCATTGAAGTTCAAAACACTTAAATATTATGCTAATTAACAAATAGATTTTATAAAATGAATCTAGCTGTAGATATACAAGCACTGGGTTCAATCACAATCCTAAAGGAAAGCATATCCAAAGATTTTAAACAGGAAAACGCCATTAAAGTCTATAGGGATTTTGTACGTAAATCATTTGAGAGATTTTTCTAAAAGATTGTGATCACTAGGCTTGATTTCATTTTTGGTCAAATATTTCATATACTATTAAAAATCCTTCATGAGATCTATCTATGTGAAGAAATAAATTTCATGTTTACTGGTATATTTTATAACATAAAAGAGAAATATAAAAATGATAAAACATTAAAACTATCTTTTGGAGTGGCATACAATTTTTATGAATGTGTCACATCATATATATCTTTATATGATTATACAATTTTATAATTTAAACTAAGACTTATTGTAGATTCTTCCTTAGTCTATTTTCATTGAATTATTAGTTTATTATCTTTGTAATAATGAAGCTCATATTTTTAGAGACTTCCAGCAAACACAGCTTCACATTATTAATGCCAGTCCTTTGCTTATGACATAAATGTGTTTATCTGAAAGGAGAATGAAAATGATCATTTGATCCACTTAAAGGTCCTTGCTAAATGACCCTATGCCATGTAATGCTATTTATGTTGGGATGACAAAATGAAAGGAAACTGAATTACGAGAGGCAGTGATGCTTAAATAGCGATTCTCAGAGTTTTTATAAACCCATTGTGTATTAGCAACCAATTGCTATTCCTTGCAGGTATTATACATGAATCTTATGAACCACTTGCATACTTTATTGGTGTTCTCAGGGAGTAATTTAACAGCATATTGTTTATAAATTTTAATGAGCAAACATCAACATGTAACAATGCAAAAAACGGAATAAAAAGATCTAAAGCACTAATTACTAGCAAGGGTCTAGTCAAATTAAAACAACAGCAGAAAATGTTTTTTTTTTTTTTATCTCAAATGCACTGTAAGTAAAGCAGAAAACAAAGGTGATATTAAAAAGCATTGATACTGACATGTTCTGTACAAGGAGTAAGTGTGCTGTTTAGAGTAAAAGTATTATGAAATGTTTCACGCAGATTTATAGTATTAATAGATATTTTAGAACATTGTCATTAAATGGGCATTAAAGTCAATTTATATATACAGAGAAATTAATCATTTGATGGCAAAAGATCTGCATATAAAATAAACGTTTAAAAAGCATTTAAGAACTGTCCTTTAGTTAGCAAACTTTGCATTGTTTTGCAGTTCAGGAACATACGATTTTAAAAAAAAGTTTGTTTATCTTGTTTTCTTTGCTTGGCCACTTAGGGACAGATATAAATGATTTTCCATTATAATCAAGCAATCACTGTGTAGAATGTTAATGGTCAGGATTCTAAATCCTGCTTGATGCACTATAGTCTCTCTGGGGGTAGAGAAAAAACATTAATTAAGAAAATAAAAATAAAGAAAAAAGCTGTAAAATTTGTAATGAATGTAATTTATAAACTTTTCATAATATGTAATAGGGAGTTATGCTCTTTAAATATAGAAAATAGTAAATAATTGCATTTCAATGGATTATAAAGGGAAAATAGTAAGTTGGCCTAGGAGTGAATATTTTTAAAACAATTGTAGAACTTTCAATATCATAATGAATACAAAGGGATCCATTTATGTAGCTGTGGATGCAGCTTTGGAGACCTTGTGGTATTTGTTGTGTAGGATCATGGCAGCCTGCATCTGCAAGTTAAGACTGATGCTTCTCAACCTGTCTGTAACTTCAGAGGTTGATAATTAAATTTAACTCTGTCTGATCCAACCAGGGTAATTGACAATGGCTACTCTTGTATGACTGCTTGCACAACAGCAGGGAGCAGGAGGGCACATGAATGTTCTTGTGCAATTTTAAAGGAACATTGTACTATTAAGCAAACAGAGCAGCATTTGCACAAGTTGAATATATGCTTTTGCTTGATTTTTTTCTACAGGGACATTACTCAGACAAGTGGCCATTATGAGCTTATTGGATTCCAAGGATCTGCTGGAACATCCATTTAAATGGACTTAGTTCCCTCTATCTCTCCAACGTCCCACTGGAAGGTTGATTTCTGTTACTGGATCTTGTTTCTATAGAGAATAATGAAGAATTAACATGTTCAGTATGTTCATTTATTGTAAAGGTGGCAGTTCCAGTGGGCAAACTCATCTATTTTAAATGACACAATAAAGGTAATAGTACTATTATTATAAACAATGTAATACATTCCAGTAGGCAAAATAGATAATTGGGAACATATTTAAGTGATGGCAAATCCAAGTGTTAAACAAACGCTAGGATTTGCCATCACTAAAAATCAAGGGGAGTTTAAGTGATCAGATCTAAATAAAAAAGGGTGCACAACTTACCCTTTCTGGGCCATTGCACAGCGCTAAATACAGCGGCTCCGGCCGTCCACAGCACATCGGTCTCATTCAATGAGGTGACGTTTACACCTCTGAACCAATAGCTGTGCATGTCAACTGATAGGTTTCTGTATGCACGCACGGCTATTGGTTCAGAGTTGCAAGCGGCACCTTATTAGTAGATGACCAATGTGCCGTGGGCGGCCCGAGCCCCTGAGTTTAGCGATGTGCAACAGCACAGAAAGGGTGAGTTTAGCACCCTTTTTTAGATCTGATCACTTAAACTCCCCTTTGATTTTTAGTGATGGTAAATCCTAGCATTTCTTTAATGCTTGGATTTTTACCATCACTTTAAAGGTAAGCATATTTGTAATACAATGTCTATAGTCATATGTCAACATAAAATAATATTTGAAAACAAATAAGGGCAACATATTTGCCATCAAAAGTCATATTATTTTAGAACAAAAGAAGGGTAGTCAATCAAATGAAAGGTTTCTCTCCAATGTAAAAGTTTATCCACTTGAGTAGAGCAAGATATCACACTCTTTATATAAGAGGGAGCTAAGAATAATATGGAAGCTTAAATACATGCTCTAAATAGAGTGAAAACACCATATAAACAATGTATTGCTATGGTAAATTTGTTCATGGCCATCTTACAGAACTTAAAACCTCATCAATTAAATTCCATTTTACAAATGCTGATAACTTGTGAATGTCTACAAAAATACATGGAATTCTAACTTAGGCTGTTTTTCACTACAAACCTTGAATAGCTGAAAAAAAATAATTGGATTTTGCCATATGAGGATTTTTAAACATTCAAGGTATGTGCAAGTCAAAATTAGACTTTTAGATAGAACATGTAATAGTAAGAGACTTTTCAACTTACTTTTATAACCAAATTTACTTTGTTTGCTTATTATCCTTTGTTGATAGGCATAGCATATTAAGCATATTAGGAGAGATAAGTAATAAAATGTTAATTTTCCATTGTGCCCTCTAAGTATTGGTATAGAGGCAGATATAAGATAAGGAAGCATGTGTGTGTGTATACAGAAAGTGATAAAAAATGGAGATCTGATTTTACCTGCCAATTTTAATGGCTTGCGGGTATAAAGAACAAACACAGCAATTTCATATGCACAAATAAACCTAGATAAGTAATTTTTCTAAATTTTATATTCTACAGCTGGTAAAACTAGTCACTGGGATACCTAAATAAACCCAAAGAAGTAATTTCTCGTAAATGTTTTACTCTGCAGCTGGTAAAACAAGCCATTTAAAATATATTAAAGAGACACTCAAGTCAAAATGAACTTTTATGATTCAGATACAGCATGCAGTTTTAAAACACTTTTTAATTTACTGCCATCATCAAATTTTGCAGTCTTTTTATATTCACACTTTCTGGGGAACAAGATCCTACTGAGCATGTGCACAAGCTCACAGGATATACATATACTGTAATTGGCTGATGTCTGTCACATGATACAGGGGGCCGGAAAATGGGAGAAAAAATAAAT
This sequence comes from Bombina bombina, assembly GCF_027579735.1. Taxonomy (NCBI): domain Eukaryota; kingdom Metazoa; phylum Chordata; class Amphibia; order Anura; family Bombinatoridae; genus Bombina; species Bombina bombina. Next base: position 311,377,458 of record NC_069503.1, read on the forward strand.
TTGGCAGAAAAAAATCTACTGCTTATTTGAAATTCAGAGTAAGTGCTATTACATTGTCTTTTTATGTACGTGTTAAGTATGTAATTCTATGTAATTCTACTGCATTGAGTTTTCATTTAAAGAAAATACAGTTTTACAGTACACTGTCCCTTTAAATCATCTAACATTAATTCATCTGGGATGATTGACAAACCCTGCATAATTGTTTTGTGTAAAAGCTAGGGGTGGGGCTGCACATGTTTCTCCTTGTGCAATGATAAATATGGGCAGAGGATAAAGCCCATTCACCCCATACATGATAAATGAGGTCCATAATATTTATATTATTTATTTTTAAATAGCTAAATAGACATTTTTAAAGTATGTGTATATTTAAGAAAATGAAAGAGGGTGTGTTACTGTATCATTTTATTTATTTAAATACCCAAATTAATGTCTGATAGGTGTATCTAACAAACATTTATACCTAAGACTTGCTATAATTAGCGCGGGAGGTGCAGAGAATGTGATTGGAAATCCCTAACTTTATATTTATCTATCTTTTTTTGTATTTAATATTTTTAGTAAATATACAGTATTACACGTGGTACAAACATCTTCCAAAGTGTGTCACCATATTTGAAATAACTTGCTGTTATCTGGAATTTTTAAAACCATATATTTATAAATAAAAGTCTTAAAATGTAGCGTAATCTTTTCTGAAATAATGTTGCAATGTAAATCTCTTTTGTTCAATTGTTTTCTGACACAAATCCATTATCAGAAATGAATGCTGTGTAAAATATTTAAAATCACATTATTATTTTTTAGAATACTAAATTAATATTACACAAGGGAATGAGCGAAAAGAATGCAGCAGCTATCCTATTTACTAATATAGCTTTAACAACATTCAACATTCATTTTGTTTCACTTGAAGGGACAGTCTACTTGAAAAATGGTATTGTTTAAAAGATAGACAATTCCTTTATTATCCATTTCCTAGTTTTGCACAGCTAACACTGTGATATTAAAGGGCCACTAAAACCAAAATCTTTCTTTCATGATTCAGATAGAATATAGAAATTTAAACAACATTAAAATTTACTTCCATTATTTATTTTGCTTCATTTTTTAGATATCCTTAGTTGAAGAAAAAGCAATGCACATGGTGAGCCAATCACACGAGGCTTCTATGTGCAGCAACCAATCAGCAGCTAGTGAGCATATCTAGATATGCTTTTCATCAAAGAATGTCAAGAGAATAAAACAAATTAGATAATATAAGTAAATTAGAAAGATGTTTAAAATTGCATTCTCTTTCTAAATCATAAAAGAAAAACTGTGGGTGGCATGTCCCTTTAATACACTTATTACCTCTGTGATTACCTTGTATCTAAGCCTCTGCAGACTGCCCCCTTATTATTATTATCATTTATTTGTAGAGCAGCAACAGATTCCACAGCACTAATTATCTTAGTGCTTTTGACAGACACGCATTTTAGCCAATTAGCGCTGACTCCTAAATAACTCCACGGGGGAGAACACAATGCTATCTTTATGAAACACATGAACTAGCACTGATAACTGTGGAAACTGTCAAAATGAGATATGGTTTTCAACGGTTTATAAATCCGTTTGAGCTTACCTAGGTTTAATTTTCAAAAAAGAATACCAAGAGAACAAAGCAAATTTGAAGATAAAAGTTGTTAAAAATGACATGCCCTATCTGAATCATGAAAGTTTAATTTTGACTAGACTATCCCTTTAATAATATATTCTGTATAATTTATTAATTTATACTTGAGCCTGATTGTATAAGGAAGACATGGAAGAATAAATATGTAAGGCACCATACTCAGGTTGCAAAATGCTTTCTCTAAATAATACCTTTCGTCTTTTTTTAGATGATGTTGAAAAACAGAAAAAGTACTGAAGCAATAGAACCCTTAATAGATTTAAAATTATACGTGGTGTAATGCTTCTAAATTGCAATAAAATAATATGGTGGCAAAAATGCCTACATTTATGATACATATAAAAAGCTTAACCTTATGATTCAATTTTTATCATAGAAAGTTTTTGGTAACCTACTGCAAAACCATAAAATATTACCTAGGCATATAATGAAAAAGTATATTTGATTTAAAATGAAGATTAACTGTAGAAACCCAAATATGGCCACATTCAATTATTTCAGTGGTTGTGGTGGTTTACCAATCATATGCTCATATTAAAGGGGATCTCTGATTTGCTTTTATTGCTTTAATACAACAAAATTCCTTACAATATTCATCATAAAACATTTTACATTAAAAATACTATATATATTTAAAGGGGATCAGTTAGGTTTCTTAATTAAATAAAATAGTTTAAATATAAAATATACTATTCTATACTAAATTAGATTATTCAATGAAATAAGATTTTCTTTCACTTAAAGGGATATTAAATCCTAAAAACTGTTTATAATTATAGTATTGGTGTTATTTCCTCTATTCATGAGTATTGTCGTGTTAAATCTTGCTTTTATTGCAGTTATAATGTGTTTGCACATGTACAGCAACTCTCAGTGGCGTCACTAGGGTTGGTGTCACCCGGTGCGGTAAGTTATGGTGTCACCCCCCCCCCCCCCAGAAAGCAGACACACACAAAAACACAGGCAAACACACATACAAACACTCAGACACACTTAAAACATACTCAGATGCACACACAAACACTCGGAAACACACTCAGACACACACACAAAAACACTGAGACACACACACACAAAAACTCAGACACACACATACAAAATATGTAAACTGCACTGCATTAATTATAAAGCTCATGCCTAGAGCTGCTCCCTGGCTCAGCAGAGCATCAAATGAAAAATAAACAGAGGACTCTAAAAATAAATTACTAAAGAAAAGTTTTAGGTGCAAACTATGAAAATTCTGCTCTCTGACTCTGTTCCAAGTCTGTCAGTACACAGCCCCAGGCCGCGTGCCTACCACTTCTTATGGCCAATCACCTCTGCACTCTGCCCACCCCCAGACCCCCGCCCGCCCTCCTACCTGTTCAGTGTGCACTTAGTGTACCATAACCGTAATGGTCTGGTGGGCATCATACGTGGCTCCTTCACTTTAAAGACAGTGTCAGACAGTTATGCGGTCAGGTGCCAGGCATCCCCTCATGATTTGCCAGTTCCCGTTTAGAGAGACAGCACAGCAGTGAGTGACTCCACTGCTCCACATGTCACTGAGCAGTGAGCACAGATAGGCAGGCAGGTTTAGGCTAGCAGCGCAACTTTGCAAGCCCCACGGCATGTCCACAACATTCATAGCGAAATTGGGCAGGGGAGAAGCAAAGTACAAACAAGCAAAAGCAGCCGGGAAAACTATTTGTTGAAATTGCAGCACTGGCTCAAGGGGCAAAAAAATTGTGTGTCTACAACTTCCCCAGTCCCACCAATGTTCCCAAATGCCAGCCCCTCTAATAAAAAAAAATCCATGCATATCAACATTGTATTTCCTTGAATTTCAATAAAATTTAAAAAAAAAAAAAAAAAAAAAAATTTTTTTTTTTTTTTTGGTGTCACCCCCTGGTGGGTGTCACCCGGGTGCGGCCCGCCCCCCCCGCCCCCCCCTAGTGACGCCACTGGCAACTCTCCTACAGGGGATACCCACAGTGTAACCTAGGTTTCAAAATAGCGGCACCTACAATTAGAGGGCAGTGCATGAAATGTATTTAGTGATTATTCTCCCTTTAAGACATGGAACTTTTTTTTGAATAGTTACTTTAAAAGTGATATTGTGATCTGTGTATAGTAAAGATGTGTATAATTGTTTTTACATTTAAAAGGACATTGTGCTGAAAACGTATCTCCCCTTTAATATGTTTCAAAATATTAATTTGAACTGCTAGGCTATATCAAATTGTTTACAAATAGCATCTTTACCATTATTTAGTCATGCAAACTAGCTGCTTTTGTCTGTTTTGCTGCTATACTAAAAAATAAATACTGCATTATTGGATATAGAAAAACTACATAAACAAGAGGCAACAGTAGAATTCAACCTTCCAGTGGGGGTGGAAAAGAGAAAGCCCTGGCCATTTGAAATTGTGTTTCTGTAGCATCTTTGAATACAGTTAACTTTTATCAATTGCTTGCCTGCGTATATATTGAGGTTGATTTAACATTTGTTGAGCAGACATGATTCGCTATAGCGAATCATGCCTTCTCGACATCGCTAAATGCAGACAGCATACGTTGTCCACATTTATCATTGCACAAGCATTTCTGGTGTAATGCTTGTGCAATGCCGCCCCTGCTCATTGGCGGACAATCGGCCGCTAGCAGGGGCTGTCAATCATACAGATTGTATCGGATCTGGATGATTTCAATCCGCCACCTTAAAGGCGGATAGGCCGAGAAGCTTAAAGGCCTCAGAAGCATCATCCACTGCTTAATAAATGAAGCCCATTGTCTCAGGAAGATCCCTGTGAGGTCTGTGCACTGCTAACTTGCAGAAACCATTATGTATAATCTAGATCTCAGTCTCCTCTGTTTCATATTTACTGACATTTATTTATTCCTTCTTTGTTATAGTAACTATTTGGATATAACATAGAAGTTTGTATTTTAAAGACCTTCATGGATATTGCTTACACAGAATGAGCTTTTGCTGTGTTGGACTTCAAAAACTTATATCATAGTTATGCTAGAACAGCAATGAAACATAGTAAAAGTATTTTTTGTTCATATGTAAAAGCCGTTTCCATTGAAACTATCAGGAAATCTATGCACGTGCATAAACAATACTTACATAGTAACTGATCATTGGCTGATAATGATAAGGCCAGAGTTATGTTGATTGTCAGTTACCAACCTTCCTGAAATTGCCTATGCATTTAGATTTTAACATTTAGGATACATGAATTGGGTCACATAGGCTCTCTAGGTCCCTCTTATTGGGACTATTTTATTTCTATAAGTGTTTAGAAATACAAACTTGCATAAATCTTGATGTTGCATTTTAGTAAGCAGACTTTTAGGATGTGATTAGTTTTTGTGATAATCTTTAACATAATCAATTCAACTAATGTGAAAGAATAGTTTTTCTGACAGAGTTTAAGATGTAATCTTACATTAGCCTTGTATAGAAATATGCTATGGCTATAATTATGAGTCATTAGTTTATAATCTGTAGCATTTTCAATTACTTTACCTTGGTATCAGCTTCAATTAACATAAATCTATTTGATTTAGTGAATATGACATTAAAATTAAATAGGATCTGACACCTCTACACAATGTGCCCTTGTAATATAATTAAAGCTTATAAATATTGGTATCTACATTAGTATAGCTCTGTCTGTCCCATTCTGATAGATATGAAATACATGCGTAGGATACACTAACTTTCAATGTCCATTTTAGAAAGTTTGCTACATTAAAGGCAGATAATTTGTTATTGATTCTACAGTCCTGTTTCAAAATCAATGTATTACTATTATAGTTATTATTATTATTAATAATAATAATAATAATAATGATAATAATAAAATAATTGTCCCTGATTTATTTTTAATGCCACCCTGATTTATTTTTTAATCACTCTTCTAAATTTTTAATAATCAGGGACAATTTACAGGCTCCTTTTATATTAAACAATAGGATTATCAATAAAAACACTGTGATCATCAACAATGCATAATATATGAACTAAAAACCTCCAAGAGTAAAAAATATTTTTTAAGATAAAAAAAAACCAAAACATTTTGAACATTTTAAATTCCAGTCCCAAGTCTGACTAGGACTCCATACTCCTTAGCTACATCATTCTGAGTTTATAGAAAAATCAGAAGTGTTATTATCTTTGAACAAGGAATCTGCTCATGGGAATGATTTTATCATTTTGAAAATTTTGCTCCAACCTTTGATATTATGTCCATGACATATTTTACACATGGTATGTTCAAAGCAATACACCAACATCACCACATATATGGTTACATTGTAGCAAACCAAATTCTACTCACAATATCTTGACTCAGTTGTATTACACAGTTCTTAAACACACGTCAGCCTTTTCATAAAACCAGTTTGTAATTTTTTTCTCCACAACCTTTAAATAACCAATCCATTCAAATAATTTTTCACTTGAAATCAACCTTTATATCTGATCCTACAATCAAAAGCATTGAGATCTATAGAGTTTAGAAACACATTCACATGAAAGTATATACCTAAGATATTCCTGTTAAGGGGTGATAAACTCAATTATGTTCCCTATTGCAATGTTTTTGTGATATATGTTAATGAAAACAACAATCAAACTTTTTTATTTTTGTCTGTGGGGTTGAGTCATTGTCCAGCAATATGGTTGCACATTTTGGCCACTGGTAAGTTCACAAACATGCATTTTCTGTTACTTTTAATACTAATTTAAACAATTTAACCCCTTTCTATGCAAAATATTTTAATGTTTAAATCTTTTATATTTGTTTAGTTTGATGTCCCTTTAAATATTTGATTGAAATCAACTAATGAATTTAACAAATACAACTACTTAGAAAAAACTAACAAATCTAAAGGAACATGTTATTGCATAGAATAATGCATTATATTTAAATATATGTAATCTACTACCAATTACCAAAATAAATTGAATTTATTGTTTGTGGATCTAGTGACAAAATTCATGTTCATGCATTTGTTAGTTAAAGTTGTTTTTACAGTCCTGCATCACTAATTAGTCACAAGACTAAGTTTGTAATTAAACATGCAAACTAATAATTTATTTTATTTTGTTGCTTGGTATAGTCAATAAGCAAATTACTATAGAATATTGAAAACATAAGTAATATTAATGTAGAGAGGATTATAGTTTCACTAGTTTTGTTTGAAATAAGAACTTTACTAGTAGTTTTGTGGATTATTTCACTTATGGTAATATCAAAGGGACATGAAACCTAAAAAATTGATTTAAAGATTCAGATAGAGCATATAATTTTAAACAATTTTCCAGTTTATTTCTATTATCAAATTTGTTTAATTTTCTTGGCCTCCTTTGTTGAAAATGTAGCAATTCCCTACTGAGAGCTAGCTAAATGTATTGAATGATCCAATAACATGAGGCATACAAGTGAAGCCACCAATCAACAGCCCCTAGGCTTACCTAGGTATCCTTTAAAAAAATGAAAGAATGAAACAAATTTACACATTTAAAGTAAATTGGAATGACATACTCTATCTGAATGACGACATTTAAAGTAAATTGGAATGACATACTCTATCTGAATGACGATAGAAAAAAATAGTGTTTCATGACCCTTTAATTCCTATTTTGTTAGCCCTTTACAAAATGTAATATTGTTCAATCCAGTCAGAAATCTTTATTAGAATCTTTCCATGAATATAAGCTGTTGTTTTTACTATATGTTGCTGTATTCTTATAATACCATTCTGTCTCAGATCACTAGCTCGGGCCTTTGTGATTGTGTTTTCATTTAATAACTTTTCTGTCTTTGATAGCTTGTCTAATCTTCAGACTTGATTCATTAGATGGTGTAATTAATCAGTGTCTCTAAATGTCATTTCTATGGTTACTGCTAATGAACTGTAATAGGTCTATCAAACATGGCAGAAATACATACAAAGACCCGTTGATCAAAGTAATGTAAAACAAAAAGTGTATTGTATTGAAAATTATTAATGACTTTGATTTGTAAAATAATTTGTTCATAAAAATAAATTATTCTTATGTTCATATACATGTTATCTTACAAACTAATATGATACTAAGCCTAAAAAATAAACTGGTCAACATTTCTTGCTTGGAGTTGTGTGAAAATATTTTTCTAGAGTTGAAGGAAAACCAAAACACATGCTAATGTTAATATAACTATGACTTTGCCTTAAATTTTATTTTTCCAAACTATAGGTACCAGAATAATCTTCATGTAAAATGTAACCAGCATAAAAAGAAAAAAGTTGGATTTTATTGTTGGTGATACACAGTATATATATATATATATATATATATATATATATATATATATATATATATATATAAAATAGCTGAAAGACGGAAATATAATACAATATGTCAAGGAAAATGTAAACATGCCTTGTGCAATACATTTAAAGTCTGTTTCATTGTTGTAGTAACAAATACACTAAGCAGTAGATTACATTTAATGGAAATCATTGCAATATGTATTTTTCATAATTTTAAAAGGACATTACCTTTTATGTCTTATTTTTAACTTAATTTGTGCAGTGTCCAATAGTTCCTGTCACAGCCCCACAAGGAGGCTGTGGTCTCTACAAGAATCCTAAACTAGCTTGAGTTCATAAATATTCTAGAGTAACATGAGCTGGTTTACTATTCAGATAATGCTAGAGAGAGACAGTAAATCTGTATTTCTCATGTTCAGCAGAGGCAGAATACAACTTGAGTTCAAACAATGTCTGCTCTCTTATCTTCTGGAGGGTAGGGGTACAATGAGAAATTCTAAGTGCTCATTTTGCAAGAGAAGTTAGTTGCTTGCTATTTTTAACACAATCTCTTTCTTTTTATGTTTACTTTAACATATTTGATTTTATGATATAAGCACTGTTTAATATCCCTTTAATATAAATGCATCTACCTTTACAACCAACATTTATACCTTTACAACCAACATGTAAATTCTGTTGTTGTTTTTTTGGTAAATATTTCCAAATAAATAAGTTTACATCTGGAATAAGTTGCAGTCAAGTGTTGCTTTTGTTTTCAGATTAACAATATTATCATGGTATAGAAGCAAAACCATGTCCATCTTTGAAAGATTATGGAATTCTGGACAATGGATATAATTGTGCAAATTGACAGAATACAAGGGGCACACCAATAGCAATTTAAGATAATTAATTTAAGATAATTAAAAACAGTGCTAATTGAATTAATTTTTTAATAGAAAAAACAACAGCACTAAATAGTACTGACAAGAAAAGGGTGCGCCAAAAGAAAAATGAAAATATATATCACGTGATCAATTATATAAAAATATATATAGATGAGTGTCTAAAATAAATAGTGAGTAAAAAGATCAATATATGCAAAAATAGCAAATATATCAATTAATTATGTGATATGAATGATTTGTAACTCAAACTATGAGTAACTAACAGTGATGAATGACTCAATATGTAGAAAAACTTACATGTTAAATAAAAATAAAAAACGTGTATAAAAAATCATAAACTTATAGTGAGTCCAACCATAATATGAGCAGTAGATTAAACAAATCTCTTGATGGTTTCTCTGGAGTAAAGGAAATTCTTGTTGGAGAGTTTAACAGCACTGATGTCTTGAAATATCAATACCAAAACCAAAGGCAACTGAGAAGGCAGCTCTCTTTAAAAAGGAGTAGATATAGACCAAATCCTGCAAGGAGGAGAGAGAAAGAGGCACCTGATAGTGTAATAACGTAGGACTAGACAAGCAAAAACAAGCATAAACATCTAAATATACTCACAAGCCTAGATGCACATCCAGTGCAATAATCAACAAACCGAGGCTTCAGAGTCGCTCTGCTGACTCAATCAGTGGCAAAGGACTGAACAGGAAACACTTCCCATGAAGAGGTCAGCAATCACACACCAGGCGTTGAATATACCTGCAGGATTCACCCTTAAAGAGTGAACAAGTATTTGGTGTACCCAATCCAAAGCCCAAAACAAGATTGAGCAAGATGAGGATAAAAATGGTACTTTATTTTAAAAACAAATAAAAATCAATGCACAGGAACACAGCAACGCGTTTCTCAGCAAGTGTGCCATTTCATCAGGCTGTAATGTTCCTTCTGAACCTTGCTCTAATAAACCAAGAGGACCAATCATAACAGTGTATACAATCACACCCATCCATCAAGACGCTATTGATTAGCTGAGCGACATCCATGTACGTTTCCTTTGTAAACATAAAAATATGTGTAGCGTGATTCAACCAATCACAATTCAATGGAGGACTACGCCCACTAGAGCGTTAATTCCTATTGGACATGCCGGTAAGTGAGCCAATCACACATACATGTGTGTTGTTGGGAACACATTCAAGTCTCTAGGCACCAAATATATCAATATAACAAGAGAAATGTTGACAATCATAAAACTTTGCAAGTGGAATCCTGATCACTAACCACTGCCACTACATACACTTAGGATAATATAAACTGCAATTAAAATTCAATTTTAAACTAGGTGAATGATACGTTATATAATTTCCTACGAGTAAATTGTAACTAAAACCCTTTGACGATCAGTAGTGGATACACCTCCAATTCAAATACTTATGGATTTAACCAATGGAGTAATGATAACCTTGTTACCGTCACACCTGAACAATAATGATAATAAATAAATGTGCATACAGATCATTACGGTGTAATATATAAATATACATGCAAAGCGTAAGAGTATACATACAAAGTATTAGAATATAACATAAATAGTACTCCAATAACACAATGTAATATATTCAACTCAAATTTAGAAGGTTAAGTTACGAACTACTGCAGCTCGTATGATAATCACTAAAGGGCCTTACAAGACACAATAGCCCGCTAGTGAAGAAGTACATGCAAAAGGCTTGATCAAACATTCCAAGTGCCGATGATGCTTCAACATAACTATTGTTTCAAAAAGGATTTCTATATACCAGCAGATAAATCTATATGGTCAGTCATTAAACAAAAATTAAATAAAAATAATAATAGGTGCACTAATAGAGAGTAATAAAATCTTGGCTCTCAATATGTACTACAACACTTAGCATCCAAGTAGATATATATTTGTGTGCACATCACAAGTTTAATTATGATATGATAGATAGATCCCCTTTCTATGTCTTCCATAAATCTTTAGACTCAAACAGGCAATACTACCTATAACCCCATCAAAATAAATATTAAATAATAATAAATCATAAATAATGATGAATATTATAAAGTATATATAAATAATATACCATATATTATAATTAAACTAAACTAAAATTACTGGTGACCAAACAAAATAAAAACGTGGATAAGGGTGGATGCGGCAATAGGAGGCTGCACACGGGATCCACAAGCTGAAGTGCCTAAAAGGCAGCCAAATCGATGTTCATATTTAAGCCCATAGGATGAAGGGTCTTCAGCTTGTGGACCCAGTATGTTTCCCTCTGTCGAAGCCTCACAAATCTACTATACATATGTGACTGTGGTATAAATTCAATCGGAGTGATCTTATAACAGTTGGGATTGCCATTATGTTTATTGCGACAATGTTTGATGACACTGTGTGATTTTTTATTTTTGGTCACACTACATGCATGTGCGGACCATCTATGGCTAACCCGTCTAATGGTGCAGGCAATGTACTGTATCCCACAGCTACAAGTCAATAAATAAATCACATAATGAGAAGCACAGGTCAGTGTGCCCTTAATAGGATAACTTTTTTTAGTAGTATAGGATGTGAAACTAGTCTGCCCATGGCCAATATGATTACACATCTTGCAATTTCTAGCAGCACATTTAAAGGCTCCTCTTCTGGCTCTATAATGCAAACTATTTATAACTTTTTTATTTATTATGATATTTGTCATCCCCGAGGCAGGGGGACCATTTTGTCCATCTGTTATACTATTTATATAATTATTAATATATGGATGTGTGATTGGCTCACTTACCGGCATCTATGTCCAATAGGAATTAACACTTTAGTGGGCATAGTCCTCCATTGAATTGTGATTGGTTGAATCACGCTACACATATTTTTATGTTTACAAGGGAAATACACATGGATGTCGCTCACCGAATCAATAGCGTGTTGATAGATGGGTGTGATTGTATACACTGTTAAGATTAGTCCTCTGTTGGTTTATTAGAGCAAGGTTCGGAAGGAGCATTACAGCCTGATGAAATACTGTATTCCTGTGCACTGATTTTTATTTGTTTTTAAAATAAAGTACAATTTTTATCCTCACCTTGCTCTATTTTGTTTTGGGCTTTGGATTGGGTACCCCAAATACTTGTTCACTCTTTGAGGGTGAAGTCGGCAGGTATATCCAACGCCTGGTTTGTGATTGCTGACCTCTTCATGGGAAGTGTTTCCTGTTCAGTCCTTTGCCAGCTGATTGAGTCAGCCGAGCGGCTCTGAAGCCTCGGTTTGTTGATTATTGAACTGGATGTGCATCTAGGCTTGTGAGTATATTTGGATGTTTATGCTCGGTTTGCTTGTCTAGTCCTACGTTATTACACTATCAGGTGCCTCTTTCTCTCTCCTCCTTTCAGGATTTGGTCTAATTTTTTTATATACTTCAAAGTATTATTTTTTAAATTTGCTGTAATTCAGTAAATGTATTTTCATACTCTAAAATCAAGCATGCATATAGTTCTCCACAAATGCTCATGCAATTTTCATGCTATTTTTTAGAATGTCAGAAAGTCACTTGTCCTCTGGTCCTCTATATTTTTGGAACTTGATATAGGTAGTAAAACACTGGTGCTAGGAGGCCACAAAATGTAATGTACCTGATCACTGAACATGCCTTGAACTTGGGTGGACATGTTTCCTAACTGGGAACACTGTTTGTCCTGTGTTTAGTAAATTCATCCCATAGCATACAATTAAAAATTATAATTATATATATATATATATATATATATATATATAATATTTGCTCTCTTGTATGATTCGTAGAATAGTAAACCTAGGTATGCTTGTCTTAAAGGAATAGTCTAGTCAAAATTAGAAAGCAACTTTTTAATTTACTCCTAATATCAATGTTTCTTCATTCTCTTGGTATCTTTATTTGAAAAAGCAAGAATGTAAGCATAGGAGCTGTCCCATTTTTGGTTCAGAACCTGGGTAGCACTTTCTAATTGGTGTCTAAATGTAGCCACCAATCAGCAAGCACTACCCAGATGCTGAACCGAAAATGGTCTGGCTTCTAAGCTTACATTCAAATAAAGATACCAAGAAAACAAAGAAAAAATGATAATAGGAGTAAATTAGAAATTTGCTTAAAATTGCATTCTCTATCTGAACCACAAAAGTTTATTTTGACTAGATTATTCATTTAAATACTGTAAGATAAGAGAATCTACCCAGGTTTAGTCTTCAACAAATGATACAAAGGAAACAAAGCAAATATGAATAATATAAATAAATTGGAAAGTTTTTTTTTGCTATTTTTAAATTGCACACTCTATCTGGATCATGAAAGTTAATTTTTTTCTTTAGTGCTCCTTTAATATAGCAAATCAAATCAAATCTAAAATGTGATCTGTAAAGATGAAAAAATGTAATGTATGATAAAAACTGTAAAGATGAAAAAAATATATATCAGCAAAAATGCAATGTGAATTTTTTATTCTGCTTAGCAATAGTTCAGCATAATGATTAAATGAATAATAATAAAATGAAACATTACTACAATGAAATGCAGTTACCATATGTAATTAGTTACCATAATTAATTCATATAAGATTTGGACCCTATACCATAAATACTGAAGTATTTAGTTTGCCTCTACATTTGTTTTCTATATATATTTCTTTTATTCTTCCTTTCAATTCATATATTTTTTTTATTATCCTCTAGTCAGAAAAGCACTTTTTTTCTATTGAAAATATATATATATTTTTAATTTAAACCTTACAGGTCATCTGTTAAATAGTGCAGTAAAAAGGTTTAAGAAGTACTTGATTGCTGCAACGTTGTAAGATATTGAGATTCTTTTTAAATTTTATTTGCAATATATAGGGCTTTCAAATAGGAAGAAGAGCACTAGATCATTCATCCGTTCTCTCAATGATGATCATAGATGACACATACATTTTCAATTAAATTAACATATTTTGTTATTTGTATTGGCATTCAATCTAGTTCTTACTCTGTTGTAACACTACAAAATAAATATTCTACAAATCAATTTCTCACTGAATTATTAAGAACAAATGAAATGCACCAAGCTTCAAGCTTGAATAACAATGCACAATGATATCCCATTTCAATATAATGTTCTTGATCCAAATAGGATGATTTTTGTGTTGCTTTGTGTTATGTGTCATTGCATTATATCAGCACTGGGAATTGTAAATGATTTTGGAAAGTGACACCCTTTAATAAAATATTTTCTCTGTTCTATCATTTGTTTCTCATTTTGCATTTTTCTTTCCCAGTTTTACTTTTCTCTTCTCACATTACGTATATTATTATTATTATTATTTCTATGTCTTATATTTTTTTTTTAATTCTATGCCGTATAATTAAGTGATTAGAAAAAAATAATGCAAACCAAATTATAGTGATGCAATCCATATGTAAAGGGACAGTAAACACCTTAATATTTTTATATAAAATGTTCAGTTAAAGGGACAGTCAAGTAAAAATGTTTTATTGTTTAAAAAGATAGATAATCCCTTTATTACTCATTCCACAGTTTTGAATAAACAACACAGTTATATTAATATACTTTTTACCTCTGTGATTACCTTATATCTAGACACCTACTGACAGCCCCCTGATCACATGACTTTTTATTTATTATCTATTGGCTTGCATTTCATCCAATGAGTGCAGTATCTGCCACAACCCACAGGCATGAGCACAATGATATCTTTATGGCTCCCATGAACTAGTACTCCCCTGTTGTGAAAGCTACTAGAAAAATATGTGATAAGAGGCTGTCTGTAGTGGCTTAGAAACATGCAGATATTTAGAGGTTTAAAGGTCAATAAAGTAAATTAATATAACAAAGTTGGTTGTGCAAAGCTGGGGAATGGGTAGTAAAGGCATTTTCTATATTTTTAAACAATAACAATGTTGGCGTTGACTGTCCCTTTAAGCACAGTAAAACAACTTTGCAATTTAATTTCATTATTTATTTTTCACTCTTTTCATGTAATTTATTTCTGGAATTTGAGCAAGGTATTATTCTCAGAACTTGTAATGCACCCTGCTGACTTATTAAGGCTAACTGTGGTACATGTGTGTCCCTAATGGCTTTATCAGATAACAACTGCAAAACAATGGATTTTATCTTATCTTTATGACAGTGGTTAGCCTTCTTGTCTGTGGACTAAACTGCAAATTAGCTCCTCCAAATAAGGCAAATGGTAGGTGGAGTTTGGCTATTTAAAAATAATTGCAGTAAAAAGGTCTTACTTTGTTTTAAAAATGTTAAGACTTGGCGGAGATGTTATTCTACAGCATCACAAGAGAAATGTCTTGTAATGTTTCTTTAAGTAGAATACATAGAGACTTCAATTTTTTTACTGTTCCCCTTCTTATGTATTTCTCAAAACTCACCCATAAGCTTTTATACAAGTTTTGTTAGTGTAGATCTAATGTATACAGTACATTTATAGGTCTCTAGGTATATGTAACTTAGATACAATGATCTTGCCAATAAATTATTCCTTTGAAGTTTAGTTGTAGGGTCTATAATATATTTTATATTTTTTTATTCTGGATTTGTAGAACTGGCTCTTTTAATGAAAAAATGCAATGGGGACTAAGATGAAATGGTAAAACACCTTTGCTTTGCAATATTCAATTTAGGCCTTATAATCATCGGAAAAAAATGGAAAAACACACAAAGAAAAAAATTAAGGACATTTCATTTATATAAATTTGCTGTGCTGGCTTTTTTAGACCTTTACAAAATCCTCATTTAGTTAATAATACAATACTTCAGATACACCTAGATTAATGCAGTAGGTTTAAACTTAACTGCAAAGGGCTCCAATGCACTTATATAGTATATTTATATATATATATATATATATATATATATATATATATATATATATATATATATATGTCTTAATTGTGTACATATGTGTACATGTGTACATATGTTAGACCCCAATCTATCTTTTGGCCTCCACATAGAAACATTTGCATCTAATCTCTATCAAAAACTAGGTGCCCTGTACAGAAACAAATCCTGCCTAAGCCCTACAGTAAAGGAAAAGATTGTACAGCAAATGCTGATGTCAATCATTAATTATGGGGATGTAGTATATGCACCTGCACCGCAAACTCACCTTAATAAACTAAATACGTTATATAACTCGCTCTGCCGCTTTGTGCTACAATGTAACTACAGGACCCACCATTGTGACATGCTAAATAAACTAAACTGGCTGTCGCTGGAATCCAGACGCACCGTCCATCTTTCCAGCCTTGTGTTTTAGAGCTTTTCTGGGAAGCTCCCACCCTACCTGAGCAGAATGCTCTCCCCGGCTATTCCCACCTCCTATAACCTCCGATCCAATAACAGCACATTATTTAGTCTGCCTCAATACAAAAAGAAGCAGCTTGATGCTCCTTTTCCTACAGAGCACCACAATTATGGAACGACCTCCCGGAACACTTTCAAACCTTCCCCAAGCCTAAAATCCTTTAAGAGATCCCTCTCTACATATCTCAAAACAGAATGCACCTGTCATGGTTGATTATATATTTCCTACCTGTTATATGTTACATTTTGCATATATTATGTATTAATATTGTTTTTGTATTTTATTGTACCCTATTGTATCAATGCAATGTTTTGTGGACCCAGGACATACTTGAAAACGAGAGAAATCTCAATGTACCTTCCTGGTAAAATATTTTATAAATAATAATAATAAATAATAATATGTATTTATGTGTTTATATGTGTATATATGTCTGTACAAAATATATATATACACCAGGGACGTGCACTCATAAGAGGCAGGGGAGGCAGTGCCTACCCTGCCATATGTGGCCAAAGCTTAATTAAATTTTAATTAAAACAAAAAAAAAGTAAAAAAATATATATTCCCCCCCCCCATGTAATGCTATGAAGAGGCAGGTACAGGAATGCTTCTCTCCATTGCAGTACACGAGTCAAAGGAAAAGCTGTGCTGCAGGGCCACCTGTGTTCTGTCAATATATTAGCAGCAAAAATTGGGACCAATAGGAGGCACCCCTCTTGATGCCTCCTAGCAAGTGAAGGATATATAGATTAGTCAGATGGAGGATGCAGTGAGCAGGGTCATGTGACACAACTGGAAGCTGAGGTAACCTAAGAACAGATGACACCAAGTAGAAGAGTAAAGTAATATTCTGCATCTCTTGTGATTCACAAATTGTGTTCAGATACAGCTCATCAACAGGGGGACAGTAAGTGAGCATATCCCAATACTGACAGAAAGTCAAAGGGTCAATTCAAATTTAAATCCATAATTTGAAGTTAAGTGTGCAGTGTCCACATTAATTAAAGTTTTTGACATTGAATATTGCTAAGCCTCCCTTTTTCATGGTTATTTTATTTAATTAGGTACAAACTCCATATATGTTATGTCTGTTCAGTCAGAGGATGCAGTATCTATTTTTATTTTTCTCTGTGTCTCCATTTATTTAAAGACTGCTGTTAACTTGTAATTCACAAATCAATTGAAAGCTGTTGCATTGTGTTTTTAATATGTGCAGCTTTTATACAAGTTTATATTAATAAAAAGGAGATAATGAGTCATTTAAAAAATATATGTAATTATTGCAGTTAAATGTTTTTAGAAATAATGCCACTGTAAAGTAACTGGTTAAACACATAGTCAAAGGGAGACATTTAAAATTAAACTTTCATGATTGAGGTAGAGCATGCTATTTTAATAGACTTTTCTAGTTATTTATATTTTGAGAATTAGCATCAACTGTTACTGGCCCCATGTCAGCAAATCAAATTAGTTTTTGAAAGGAACATGAAAGTCATAATTACATTTCCATCATTCAGATAGAAATTGCACACAAAAAATAAATAAATAAACTTTCTATTTTACTTTTATTATGTACTTCATTCTTTTGGTGTCCTTTGATGAAGAGCATACCTAAGTGGGATGTGCACATGTGTTTCTTGAACACCATATTGCAGCACTTGTGTTGGCAGTATTGATAACTTGTCCTTTGTGGAAAACTTGTATGATAAATTATTTCTATTTTTACAATACAGTAGTGAGTAGAGAAGAGATTGTGTATCATTCTAATTGCTTAGTAACTGGCACTGTGCCACAGAATTGTGTGAGTGTGTATGTGAGCAGAGTGTGTGTGGGTGTCAGTGAGCAGAGTATGTGTGCTTTATTTTCCAGGTAATCAATATATTTCCGATGAGCTGGTGCTTTAGTGCAGTGTTTCTCAACAATGGTCCTCAAGTACCCCCAACAGGCCAGGTTTTCATTATAGTTGAATCAGTGCACAGGTGAAGTAATCAGCTGATCAGTAACTCAGTGGTTACTAACTTGCTCTCACCCATCACCTGATTATGTCACCTGTGCACTGGTCCAGCTATCATTTAAACCTGCCCTGTTGGGGGCACTTGCGGCCCTCTGTACATCTGTTTCTCCGTCGTATCATATCTAGTGCCTCACCAGCGTCTGACCTCACTGCACGTCACTGATATACACATATAAATAAATAAACACACACATCTTTGGACATGTATATGTATGTATCTCTACGTTAAAACCCTTTGCCTGGCTTTTTTTCTCATATCTTTGAGCCTTTGAGCTCTGAAGTTGTGGTAAACATTCTAGATTAAATTGTGATTGCGTTTAAGCGATCACGTTTACTTTCAATTTGTAATACCAGCGTTAAGCCCGACGAGTGCAAACACCTTTGAAGAACCCTTTATTGATATATATATATATATAAAGTTATAATTAATTGTCAATCAATAACACAAAAGGTCTCCATATAGTTTTTAAAATTATTTTTTTAAAAAAAATTAAATTTAAAAATAAAATAAAATGAAATACCCCTGATTGGCACCCTAAAAAATAACACCTAAAAATTAAAGTTTATTTTCTAATATTTATTTTCATGATAAGAATAATGTTTTTATTTCATAAAGTGGTTTTTTATTCTATATAGATTAAAAAATTTATAATTTTTTTTATAGAAAATTTCTTATTCTATTTTATAAACATTTTATAAAAAGTTATACCATCTAGTATACAGAAATAAAAACAATCACTTTTCTAAGAAATCTCTCTCTATACACTAGATAACTTTTGTATTTTATTTTTGTTTTTATTTTCAGTTAAAATACAAATATTCATCCAAGTAATTAGACCTTAATTAAATAATTAAGGACTCAATCAATTTAACAACAGACTACTTAAGTCTGTCCAGGATTTACCAAGATCATCCTCTGACGAAGTGAGCACAGATGCTCACGAAACGCGTAAGGTCACGTGACGCTCATCCGTGACGTCACATCCGGGTCAGTCAGACCAGCCGCAAAATTCACTCACAGCAGTATCAGCAATACCTGCTTTAATTTTTTCTACTAACAAAATACATTGGAAAGGTAAGTATCTAAACTTCTTACCTTTTAATACCTACCTTTTTTTATAAAATGTTAAGCGTTTTTAGCCTATATTTTTTAGTTTTTAGTATGAATCATTTTAAACTATTTTCAAGAAAAGATTAGTTTTATCGACCCTAGCTCTAGAGCAAAATTGACAACCCTTATTTAACACAAGCTCCTTGTTATATTTGCACTGAGCTCCCAGGGGGTTTCAGACATACCTCTAGGATTGTTTACAAAGGCTACAGTTACAAAGGCTACAGTTACATAAAGTTTTGGAGGTCTATTACTGGAAACAAAGGATACAGGATAATTTCTCATAATCCTCAGAAATACATTTATTCTCTCACACTAGTTTCTTCATATTTCTACTTCAAAGATGGATACATATGCTGACACCTATCCCTGAAAGCGCTAACAACAACCACCTGCACAGACAGGTTTTAAATAATTCTCTCACTATGGTGAAAGTGAGAACATTTATGTTAGCAGCCGTCAGAGATAGAGAAAAGCATATTCTTTAGACTAAGACACATTTTTTGGTGCTAATCTACAACCATTCTCTTTCTATATATATATATATACCAGGATTTCAATAAAAAGTTTCAGTTTATGACAGATATCACAATGTTCTATATATGGATAATAGTAAGACATGTAAAAATTAGCCTAATCAACTAAAATATATGGTTCCAGATTACTAGTTGAGTGCAAACGTTTATGCCCAAGCGATAAGGTGTTTATCGCTGGTGTTTGTGCTCGTCGGGCTTACCGCTGGTATTACGAGTTAAGTAAACGCGATTGCGCTCTGCTTTATGCTAGACTGATTACCACAACTTCATAACTGTGGTTAACTGTTTTGGGTAACTAAAAAGTTGCACATAACACATTAAAAATACAAAGTATAGTTACACTCATAAAAACACAATCTAATAAAAAATTGTTAAAATAAAATATTCCACCCAAAAGTTATAAGGGTTCAAAGATATGAGGTCTCAGGTGATAGAAAAAAAGGCAGACAAATTACTTTAACATAAACATACATTCATATACATCTTTAAAATCTACATGTATATATATATATATATATATTTGTGTACATATGTATTTATATGTGTATAGATGTATTTACAGACACATATTCACATATAAACACATAAACCCTTTGCAGTTAAGTAGATAAAAACATGAAAAAACCTAATTATGCAATATACATTTTTAATAAAGTGTTATAGTGTATATTTACTGTAAATATTTCACATTCCAATGTTCTGCACATAGCAGAATATGTTATATGTATTTATATATAGATTTTCCTATATATATATATATATATATATATATATATATATATATATATATATATATACCTATATATAATCATCTATATATATATATATAGGTAAAGATATATATTGTAAAGAAAAACATGATATATATATATATATATATATATATATATATTTATAAATAAATAGAATATATTCTTGAATATGCAGAACTTTGGAATGTGAATATTTTTATGTTGGGCAAGTGCACATGAGAATATGCGATCAGGTTTGCACGAGAGTAAGGTGTTTTTCCCCCCACTTTTTTCTCCATTGACTTCTATGCGGGATTACATGAAACAGTTTACTTTCAATAATAAAACTAACGCATCCCGACAAGCGCAAAAAGCTTACTTCTAGCGCAATTAATGCTCCCTTTGTAATATGGCCTTAAATATTTAATTATTCAATAGTACCCTAATCCAATACAGTCATGTTTGCACCTTTTTTTGTATAGAATTGTTTTCTACTTTTTCCTACTATTCGTAATTATGAATTAAACCTACATTTTATTTGAACATCCATAATCTCATTAATCCAATTGTTGTGCACTACAGGGCTATTCTATGCAATTTCTCTTTCTGTAGATTATTTTGTGTGCCTTGCACATGCCAAGTGCCTTTTTAATGTTATCCATTTATCAATTAGATAACATATAATAGAGATACATGAAAATTACTAATCAAATAAGGTTAACTTAATTTTTCAGCTGCGATATTGACATCATTTTGCAGTGACAATGGAGAGGACAGAAGACTGGGTAATCCCCAGTTTTCAGAAAAAGAAAAGAGAATAGATATTCATAGTGAGATACACATGAAGTTACAATTTGGGGCCAAGATTGTTATTATTCCTACCTAGTCAAGGGTAACTATTTAAATGACCAAGCAACCTATTAACCACCTGTCCTGATTTGTAAAGTGCCAATGGATGTGAATCTTGGTATAAACATGTTTCTTGCTGTTACATTCTAGAGAGTGAGAGTGAAAGAAAGGAAAAACCCCAGATGACAATAATGGAAGGATGGGTTAGCCTTTCCTTTGTTGGCAGTTGTAGGGCAGTGGTTGTCACAGTTGTGGACAGTGGTCGTGAGCTTGCTTTGGGTTTATGAAGCTTAGGCCTTGTATAAGGATAGTATGTACCTTCTGTTATTAAAGTACTAGGAGATAATAAGGGTCTTGTCTCATAGTGTTTGAGGAGGCATTTTAGTGGAAATGGGTAAGCACTGTTGATGGGGGGTTTATTTATAATGTTAAATAATTGTTTTTGAAATAATATGCTAAAAGAATAGGAAAGTCAAAATGAAACTTGCATGATTCAGATAGAGCATACAGTTTTAAGATACTTTTAATTTCACTTATATTGTAAAATGTATTTTTTTCTCTTAGTAACCTTTGTTGAAAAAGAATATGCACTTATCCAATCCAACACTACTATGGGCTAGTTGGTGATTGGTGGTTATTTACATTTACCTTTTGTTATTGGATTAACAGATGTGTCAGCTAGCTCCCAGCAGTGCCTTGCTGCTCTATAGCTGTCATTAATTATGTGTTTAATCCTTTTTGCACTTTTATATATATTTAATAAACAAGCTGCAGACTTTTTATACCCATAACTTATGTGTGTTTTTTTAAGTGTTGCAGAACAGTTTCTGAAAAAATACTTTCATGAGAAATGATAATTACTGATACAATTCTTGAGAAAATTACAATTTCAAGAGGTCTGTTTTTCTTTTTTTGTAGAGAAAATATGCTAGGAATTAATTGAGGAAAGAAGAAATAATGAGTAGGAAATCTGAAAGGAATGTCAAAAATGTCCCAAAAGAAAGAAAACACAAGTATAAGATTTTGTAAAGTACCTATATGGATAGCTGGGTTAAGGTCTCGGTTTTCTCTTATGGGAGTGATGTTTATAAGTGACCCAGAATACTTTAGTCGCTTAGTGTAGTGTAAGTATTGCTGAATTCCCCAGCTAAAGTGAATCTGGTAATAGAAAATAAATCAAAATAAGGACAAAGATTCATGCTTGCATTAATCACACACACACACACACACACACACATATATATATATATATATATATATATATATATATATATATATATATATATATACACATATATATAAAACAAGAAATGGGGGTAGAGATAGTGCTGTTCAAAGGGGATCCCAGGGAAGAAATGTATATATATAAAATAATTATGGTAAGAAAAAAACTCCTGCCCAGGTATGTAGCAGTTTAAGACAAGGAGCAAATAGATATATGTGCCCTATAGTATATGTAGAAGTATATGTATTGGATGGTATCTCACTGATAAACATATAAATACAAATGCAATTTTTGGCTTAAAATGAATCAAAATAAATATTAATCCAGTATATATAGATATAATCACACCATGGATATCCGGTAGGTATAGCACTTACTAGAACAAACCTCAATCATATGAGGTAAGTTGCCGCATCTACAAGTGGGAAACCTCTGGAAATGTCAGGTGGAGATGACTGGAGACAAGATGTGTGTATTCTTCTCCCCTTGGAGTATGGCGTATAGAACCAGGCGGAGGCTTGTTAGAGTTCTCTCTGTGTGTCCAGTGGATTATGCAAAGTGAGAGACAAATAAAGAGCACATAGTGTAATACAGTTTATTATAGTATAAAAAGTATAAAAAAAGACAAATGGCCACTCACATTAAAAATCCTCAAACATATGAGGCATGCATAAAATGTCTGTACACCACGATCTGTCAATGGAAATCTGTAGGTACTTCTATAAAAACTAGGTACCAGTCCAAAGAAAACCGTTCCTCCAAAACACAGGTAGGTGATAGAAATTACACAAGTTATTTAAACGATGATGTCATTCTAATAAGACCTTCTGAGGAAGAAGGACAACATAGCCTTTGAAACGCGTAAGGGACATTTCTTTGAGAATATACAAAGCTGCACTAATACTGTGAACTGTTATTTGAGTGGTATTTTAGCTGCAGACTTTTAAAATAACTTGTGTAATTTCTATCACCTACCTGTGTTTTGGAGGAACGGTTTTCTTTGGACTGGTACCTAGTTTTTATAGAAGTACCTACAGATTTCCATTGACAGATCGTGGTGTATGGACATTCTCTGAGTGTTTTATGCATGCCTCATATGTTTGAGGATTTTTAAAGTGAGTGACCATTTGTCTTTTTTATACTTTTTATACTATAATAAACTGTATTACACTATGTGCTCTTTCTTTGTCTCTCACTTTGCATAATCCACTAGACACACGGAGAGAACTCTAACAAGCCTCCGCCTGGTTCTATACGCCATACTCCAAGGGGAGAAGAATACACACATCTTGTCTCCAGTCATCTCCACCTGACATTTCCGGAAGTTTCCCTCTTGTAGATGCGGCAACTTACCTCATATGATTGAGGTTTGTTCTAGTAAGTGCTTTACCTACCGGATATCCATGGTGTGATTATATCTATATATACTGGACTAATATTCATTTTGATTCATTTTAAGCCATAAATTGCATTTGTATTTATATGTTTATCAGTGAGATACCATCCAATACATATACTTCTACATATACTATAGGGCACATATATCTATTTGCTCCTTGTCTTAAACTGCTACATACCTGGGCAAGATTTTTTTTCTTACCATAATTATTTTATATATATATATATATATATATATACATTTCTTCCCTGGGATCCCCTTTGAACAGCACTATCTCTACCCCCATTTCTTGTCACATTTTGGGGCACTCCCATCCCCCTTTTTGCTTTCGGGAAAATTGGTTCTTGTGGGAGTTCCCGTCACTTTTGAGATTTTAGCTGCTTTTAAAGTAGATCCACCACATTTTTAGGTAAAATACACACACAGCGCTGACTTTCTGTGCAGGTTTACCCCTCTCTCCCTCTTTGGGTGAGTTTGGTGTCCTGCACACCCTCCCCTTTATATATATATATATATATATATATATATATATATATATATATATACACAGTAAATGTTATTACTGAAATAGTGATGGCTTTATTAGAAGCCTTTTTGTTTACAGTTGTTACTTATAAAAAATATGTTAATTCAATATTTAAATAAATTGACTACTGCAGGTGCATATTTAGTGGCTTGAGGCATTAATATATTACATACCTCACTTCTATACCATGAAGGTATTTAAAGTGTCTACTATAGGGCACATTCGTGTATATTCTAATTAGAAAAAGTTTATTCATGACCTGTTGGAGAATTGTATTTAAGAACATATTTTAAGTCCAAATAGTCACAGAACTTTGGTGAAAAGTTGGCACAAATATGCACAATTTATATGTGGATTTTTTCTAACAGAAATAGTTTTATGTAACTGAAGTGTTTTATTAATTGTGATATGGAACTACAAATATATCATCATTATGGGCCCCATGTATTAATTGGCATGCGGACAAGCTGCTTCTTACATTGTAGGAATTATGCTTGCATGTGCGAACCTGCCTCACAAGGACTCTGGAGCAGCTTAGGTTGCTTTGTACATGGAGCCCGATATCTATGGGGTGATCAAGTAGTAAAGCTTTTCTAAAGGTACGGTAAAGCCAAACTTTCATGGCTGAGAACGAGCATGTCATTTTAAACAACTTATTTATTATTATCAATAATGATCTTTCGATATCCCCTGTTGAAGAGTAAAATAGGTAGGCTGATTTGAGTTGAGGAGCTTGCAATCTATCTTTGGCACTCTATGACAGTAGTGTTTGCAACAGTGCATAACATTACTACAAACACTGAAATTCATACTTCTGTGTTGTTTTTTACCATTTTTTTTTATCTTTTTCAGTTGTTTAAATTATGTATTTTTATATCATTTTTAATATACACATCACTGGAGGACCTTTTGTAATTGCCTAAATCAAAACCCATTTTTATACTGCATTGCGATTTTTTTTTCTCTATGAAATTAAATCACCATGTTGAATTTGTTCTTTAATTGTTATATCAATATTCAATTTCTGCAGCTCATCTAGCTCATGACTTTCTCAATAAAAGCTAACAATAAAAACTCAGACAGTATCTTCCTGTTATAATATATTTTGAAAATAATGCCAAACTGCTTTTTTATTTTTTAAGTAACATACACGCACACATGTGCACGCACACATACACACATGCACACACACACATACATGCGCACGCACACACACACACACACGTGCACACACGCATGCACACACACACACACACACATGCACACACACACGTGCACATGCGCACGCACACACACACACACACCTTGTCAAATAACATTTTCTTATACTATACACATACCTAGAAAAGTAATACTTATTATTAAAAACCTGTACAACTACAGAAAAGTTTATATTGCTTGAAGAAAATGCCACACTGCATTCACCCAGTCTGAAATTATAACTTTCTGTTTATATACAATAGTGTAGCAAAAAGCAATTGCCTGTACATATGCTATTTGGATATTGGACTACATGATTAAATGCTTTATTAGACATTTGATGGGTGCCATTATTTCTTACCTGCACTATTTTTTGACAGCTGTACATTAGCTGTAAGACCTTTTAGCAACATCAAAATGTTGATGTATGAAAAATAAGAAAAACTCAGGTCAAAATGTAATGGGGAAAAGAGAACCTATTTGTAAGCTCACATTTGCTGAATACTTTTTATTGTACATAGCTATCATGCAAATGTCAACTACAAACATTACAAATTAATGAATGAGCAAAAATCGGAATATCCTAGCAAAGTAAATGTATCAAAGTAGCATCAGTATGTTTTAGGAATTTCTTCAATTCTTTCTTGAAGCACACCCTAATTATATCTAGAAGAACAGAAAGGGAAAGAGGGGCAAAAAATCCTTTAAATAACAATCACTATTAAAATGTTATCATATACAGTCACATTAAATATTTGGCAGATATTACTCAATAAGAATCCAGATTATGGAAAGAAGCATCAGCCATATACAAAATATTAGTTTTAGAGCTATTTACAGTGGCAACTGTATTTTCTAGATTGTGTTACAATTTTATGTACATACAGGTAAGACTATCTACAAAGCTGAGACCTTCTAATTGAGTAATGTAAAACATGTCAGATGATAAATTAAGGTAGGTTAAACATAGCTATGTCAAGTATGCCAAAAACAAGCTATCCATGTAAATCTGAGTTGTCAAAAAATGAAATTGACTTTGACTGACCTTGAAACAATCAGAGTTTTACTGAATTCTAATCTGACTTGCTTAAAGTGTTATAAAAAGCATTAAAAAAATCCAATGGAAAATTTGGTCAAAGGCAATAACATCCTTCTGTAATAAATTGTGTCACCCTTTGAATTAAATGATAAAAATCTAGTTCACTGGAATAATATTTCTTCACGGCTACGTAGAACATTCCCCTCACCTTCTCCTATGTTCTGGAATCAATATGGTACTGTAGGTTCAGATATACATGTGTGGTGGGGTTGTCTGGGCATTTACTCCCTTGAGACTCTGCATTTAAACCTTGCTCCCTCTTAGGTTTGCTGGACTGAGTGGGCCCTGAGACCTACTTTTTAGATTTGGGAAGTCAAAGAATGTCTCATCTGAGGAAACATCCATTGAATATATTTTAATGGCTGTGAAAATATTGATAGCTAGAAGCTGGAAACAGAAGGTAGCTCTGACACAGAGGAAATTGGTAGTCATTATTAGTTGAATAAAAACTATAAAGGAACATGTTTGTGGATTGAGGGCACTGTCTGCTCTACACTTTGATATTTGTGAACTGTAGATTATTATTATCTTATTTTTTAAAAAAAAAAAAATTTAAATCACAATCTGGTCAATTAGTGTTGGCTTAGAAGTAGTCAGCAAGGTTAGCCTGAATGTATTTCCTTTTCCTTTTCTATTTTTTCTTTCCCCCTTTTAATCTATGGAACACTTCTTACACAGAATCCTAATAGATTTGATGTGGATATGTATCTTGGATCTATACTAATACCTTTTGTACTATGTTCGATTGTAACCCAATCTGTATTGACCAATATATTTCAATTATATAATCAAATAAATATAAAATAAAAAAATAAAAATATATACTTTTTTCTATGAGTTAAGATTCAATGACTCACACACTCAGCACTCTTCACTCATACCAATAAATAACACAACTACAATGAAGTGGGGAGAAAAGGCTGCAGCCTGCATTTATTAACTCAAACAGGTAGTTAACAAACATCAAATCACTTAACCATTGCGGTTATAACCCAGGGTGCTGCCCACCAACTAGCCACACGTGCCTTCCACTCTCTACTGCCAGGCACGCCCCCCATCTTTAAACTCTTCCCCATCTTCCGATGAGGTACCACTTTTTCTCCAACTCGCCTCATAAGGTCAGCACCGTCACCGCCCGACCTACTGTCGGGCACTGGACTTTTGTACCCCCTCCTTCAAATTAAAATTAAACAGGTGAAGTCCGACTTAATTTAAATGTACACCATCCTTAAGGAAAAAACACCTCCCTGACTCCCCTTCGAACTCGACATGGCGAATGCCAAAAACCCCCAACTGTGCTACAAAACTTGAAATCGTCCTATTAACTTTTCCTCTTGAGGCATCAAGTCTCCTGACATCCCATGCCGACCTCCACATGAGTCTAGACTCAATCTCCGACAAAATAATAAACACCTGTGGGAACAGGTCCTTCAGCCTCCTCAACCCCCCTCTGGTCCTGTCCACCAGCTCCTTTTGTGCCATAAACTCTAAATCACCAGGATGTCAGGAGGCCTGTACAACCTAGCATAATCATAAACTGTGGTCACCACCCCATCCCATCTGAGACACCTAACCCCAAATAATTTTACTATTACTTGCTCCCGGGGCAGGCTCAATTGGATCCCTATGTCTTTTACTGCTGCTGCCTTCCTCGCCCAATATATGTATGAGCGGCCCACTATCCATCATTGAACCGGACCTGTTAGGAAACCCAAAACACTAGACTTTCATGCTCGGCCTTATGTAACGTCTGAAGCATCCCGATTTCCACCTCCCTACATTCTTCACCACCTTCTCACTCAAACCCAACACATATGCCTTTGTTGCCGCTCCTATTCAGAACGAATGACACCCAAAATCCTTTGGGTCCACCCCCACTACCTCCAGAGCCCTCCTAAGCACCGCCCTAAACTGATACTTCGACAGAACACAACCATCCTCGTGCCACAACAGAGGGCCCTCCCCTACCGGCCGCATCGCCAAATACTCAGCCACTGACCTCACCGGACAACATTCCCCTCCTATGGCAAACAATCTTATCATACGCCCCTTACCTTCCTGATCAGTTTTAGATTTTCTCAACTAGATCCACAACTTCTGCCCATTCACCAATACCTCGGTCACAAAAATACCCCCACTTTCCTTCTTATTTGCCCCCACCAGTTCTAACACCCTGAATGCTCCAAAAAAGGCCAAAACAAATACAGCTCTAAACAAGCAATAATCAAACTTAGATTTACAAACTTGTCCCAACTTCTCAACCACCTTCCCCAACAAAGCAAAGACTAATGGCCACCTCCTGTCATATGGTGTTCTGCCCTTACAAAACCCCCATCACTGCTAATTTAACCCAGAATTCTTTTGACAAGTCCCCCACAATCAATTTGAAAAGAAAGGCTAATGCTGCCACCTGCCGTTTTACCATGGCTTTGGACATCTTCTCCTCCTTCCACTCCTCAATCCACTCCGCCAGGCATGACACCCACCTGCTCCTGGACATCCTGTTGCCACAGTTTTTCATCCTGCTGAACCACCTCATCCACACTGGGACATATGCTTTCCAAGTGTTTTGGGCCAATGCCCCCCTTGCCAACTTCAACCCCATACAAAGTCCATCTGCCACAGCCCCTGAGGGCACCTCGCCCCTTCCACCCCTGGAGCTGCTTCTCGGAATCTCCACCACTGCAACCAGGAAAGAGAGTCAGCAATTACATTCTGCTTCCCTGGCACATGCCCGAAAAAACACATTCCGCCTCAAACATTCCTTAACAAACACCTAAAGGAGCCGAATCACCAGCATCGACTTTGCAGTCAACTTAATGATGGCAAATACCAACCCCAAGTTGTCCGAGTGGAAAGTTACCCTTCTGTTCCCCAACACCTCCTTCCATACCATCACCGCCACAACCAGCAGAAACAGTTCCAAGAGCACCAAGTTCTTGGTCAATCCCACCACCTTCCATTACTCCAACCAGGTATCAACACACCACCTGCCATTCAGATATGCCCCAAAACCATGTGCCCCGGACGCATCAGTATACAGGTGCAGCTCATCATCCAATACTACTCTCTCCTGTATAATTGACCATCCGTTAAACTCCTCCAAGAACACCAACTATACTCTCAAATCCTCCTTCACATCCTATGAGATGTAGATCCTGTGGTGTGGCGCCTTCCCACCCAACGTTGCCAAGGCAAGCCATCTCCCAAAAAATGTGCTGAATTTCTCAAAGTATGCACAAGAAATAGAACATCCAATGGGTAAGCATAACTCTACAAAGAATTCCCCCTGAAAATTGCAACCCAACAAATGTTGACAAACTGGATGAACCGGTAAAAGTCGAAAGGCTGCCTCTACATCCACCTTTGCCAACAAGACGCCCTCAACCGCTCTCTTGACCATGCTCACCGCCCTGTCAAAGGATGCATAACGCAATGCGGTCAGGGCCAGGTCAATCCCATCATTCACCGACAACCCTTTTGGATGAGACAGATGATGAATCATCCTGAATTGTCCTGCTGTCTTCTTTGGGACCACACCCAAAGGAGAAACTTGTAGATTAGAAAATGGAGGGTCCTTAAAGGGGCCAGCCATTCCCCACAATGCTACCTCCTTTCCCAGCTTAGCCCGCACCACCTCCGGAAACTGCTCTTCTAACCTCAAATTACCCAGGACCCCAACCCCTTTGATTTGGTAAAAGGAATACGGAACCAGAAACTGAAACCCAACAGCAACAGCTTCGCATCCCCTGATCTACCCTGTTTTCTACCATACCGTTTTAGCCACAGGAGCATCTCTTTAACCCTCACTGTGCCTGCAGCAGCACCCTCTCCACTCTTTCCACTTCCTTTACCCTTCCGGAAACATTTTGCTCCTGAATGAGCTCCCCCACACCCCGAACACTCATGTTTGTACTTGCAGGTTGTCCCAAATCTGCACGCCTCCTCGTTAAACTGAAAGCACAAACCTTTTTTAAATGCCACAGCTGTGGCCCCCACTCCTCCGGCCCCGCTTCCCCCAATTCCCCCACTCTGAAAGGACTGCCCCCTCAACAGGGTCATCAATTCAAGCCAAACCCCCATCTCACGATCTTCCCACCTTATCTCCGGACTACCGCCAACCTTTGGTGAAACTACTCATCGTAACGCCACCAAGCTAAAACTCTGTACGTCGGTTGAGCCTCCGCAATCTCATCAAAATAGCAGAACTTTGCCACACACTGCTCAGGGAACTTTTTTTTTTTTAATTTTTATTTATAACCAGCAATATATGCAATTATACAAGTCTTTAACTTTTCGCACCATGCAGGGTACACTATGATACAGTATACCAGAAGACCTGTAATACAGACAGTTATTTCCTTATTATCATCATGTTATACATATTGCTGGGATATTCAACTTATTCAACAAAAACAAGAAAAAAAAAAGAAGAGAGAAAAAAATAAAAAATAAAATATAAATTAAAAAAACTCCTCCCCCATCTATCGTGCCTCCTTCCACGCCTCTATATATCTGGAAATTCTTTCTCGGCTATGGCTAGTTCTAAATAAAGGGTGCAATAAGTTGTTTTTGGATTTCTATAGGGTAAGCTAAAATAATGTTCTTCCATTTAAAGAAGAAACACTTAATTTGTGTTTCTGAATTAATGGAGGTATCCATTTTGTTCCATAATTATCTGGTTTTGCAATTTTTGTCTAAATTTTGTCAAATTTGGGGCTTTATTTGATTTCCAATATTTCAGAATCAATAATCGGCCTACCATTAGTATAGCATTGAGCTGTCGATTATTTCGATAATGGATTTCTTTTTGGTTATCTATTAAAAAGAATACATGGTTCTCTAATATTTTAAGTTGATTATAATTTGCTTTATTTATCCAATAATTTATTTTAAACCAGAATTTCTTTATTTTAGGGCAGCTCCAAAAGTAATGACGTATATTTGCATCCCTAACCTTACACTTATAGCAATGTGAAATTGCCATATCCCAGCAAGCTTGAATCTTAGGGGTGATATAGGCTCTATTTATCAATTTTGTATGTGACTCTATCCATGACGATGAAAAAATTGCTGCATCTACTAACTTAAAACTTTTCTGGACCGTCTCTGTCGTAAATTGTCAGGCCTGTGCAATCTTTTGTACCTGCTGTTGTCAAAGATAACACAGAGTAGTTTTATATAATAATGAAAAAGAGTATTTGCCTATTTTAAATAAATGAATTACTGGCCTCAAGAGATTCCATGTATCATCAGCCTGGCCTTCGAAGATAAGTGTCTGGATGTAATATCAGACCTGTAAAAATGCATAAAATTCTCTATTTGAAAGCCCAAATTAATTTTGGAGGTCCAAAAATGACTTGCATCACCCTGTATTATGTTCTTTAATTTGTGATATATACCTTAAACCTTTCATCGCCCATTCTCTGAAAATTTTGGAATTTAAAACCGGGGTGAAACCAGGGTTACCCACTATGGTCAGGTGTTCTGAAAGACCAAAATTAACATTTATTTTTTTCAGTATTTTTTGCCACCCAATAATAACATTATAAATGGTAGGTTTCTGCCTAATTTTAAGGGGGCATTTTGCTATTGGGCAGTGTAGGAGGGCCGTGAGCGCATATGGCTGCACAAAGTATTTTGTGTTGATCTTGTGTTGCATAGATCTTATGTTGCATAGTAATTAGCATTGGTTAGCCAATGCCCAGGGAACTTTTCGCCCATCACACTGGCCAATCCCATCATTCACCGACAACCCTTTTGGATAAAACAGATGATGAATCATCCTGAATTGTCCTGCTGTCTTCTTTGGGACCACCCCCAAAGGAGAAACTCGTAGATTAGAAAACAGAGGGTCCCTAAAGGGGCCAGCCATTCTCCCAAACGCTACCTCCTTTCCCAGCTTAGCCCACACCACCTCCGGAAACTGCTCCGCTGACCTCAAATTACCCGGGACCCCAACCCCTTTGATTCGGTAAAAGGAATACGGAACCCCAAACTGAAACCTGACAGCAAGAGCTTTGCATCCCCTTCCCTACCCCATTTTCTACCATACCGCTTTAGCCATGGGAGCATCTCTTTTACCCTCACCATGCCCGCAGCAGCACCCTCTCCACTCTTTCCACTTCCTTTACCCTTCCGGAAACATTTTGCTCCTGAATGAGCTCCCCCACACCCGAACACTCATGTTAGTACTTGCAGGTTGCCCCAACTCTGCATGCCCCCTCGTTAAACTGAAAGCACAAACCTTTTTTAAACGCCACAGCTGTGGCCCCCACTCCTCTGGCCCCACTTCCCCCAATTCCCCAGCTCCGAAAGGACTGCCCCTCAACAGGCTCATCAATTCAAGCCAAACCCCCATCTCACAATCGTCCCACCTCATCTCTGGACTACCGCCAAACTTTGGTGAAACTACTCGTCGTAACGCCACCAAGCTAAACCCCTGTATGTTCTTTGAGCCCCCGCTATCTCGTCAAAATTGCAGAGCATTGCCGCACTCTGCAAAAGGCCTTAGACCAATTGGAGAAAGTTTTTGGCAACTTCCTTCATTTTTTCTTTCTTTCTTTCTTTCTTTCTCTCCTCCTCCTCTTTTTTTTCACTGCTCCACTTTAGGATCCTCCTATATCTCAATAAAGTGATCCAAAGGGAGCAACAAGAATAACGCCACAAACTCCCTCTTCCAGATCTTCTCCTTAACCTCCTTGCTCAGATGAATCCCCAAAGGACCCACCGAGCAAATACATGGCTTCCTCAATGCCTGGTCTGCCACTTTCAAAACCTCCCCCCAACATTGTCAGGGCTGCACCCCCTTTTTCCCCCGTGCACACGGGGACCCTTCCAACACCGCTCCCCCACTAGCCAGTGGGACCCATGCCCCAGCTGTACCTCCCAGCCCACTACTACCATCTGCTCCCACTTTCTTTCCTCCTACCAACTGGGATACCAGCTACTTCAACCCTTTCAACACCAACTCATGCACAGGCCCACCACTCCCAGTATTGTCTCACCTGTCGGCCTTACTCCTGGCTCCTTGTCACGCTCCATGGCATCCATGATCTATCCCTCTGGCGTACACTCCTGCTCCTGTCTGCCCTGGCTTGCCTCTCCAAGCTGGAACTAGCCTTCTATGAAGGAGGAGGAGCATTATACCTCTGTGACCTAGCGGAAACCCCACTACCCCCTTCTCTACTCCTACCTCACCTTTTACTCCTGCCCCCACCTGCTCCCTAACATTCTCCCCCTGACCCCCTCCAGGCACAAGGGAACGAAGCAGCTGCATCACACAGCCATGTTTCCTACCTGTGCCGTGTTCTCCGGTTCTGCGTGATGCTCCATTGCGCTCTCCTCCACTGCGAAGTCACTGTAAGACTCGTTCACCCACAGGATGTCCTCTTCCAGGTCCTGTAATGAAGACTGCGCCAAAGGCAACCCCTGCTGCTCCTCAGGGATGCCGTTTAACTCCTCCGGATCTGTAAATGAACCATCAGACAAGGCACTACCATGCCTGAATCCCCCCTCAATTCCCCCTCCTCCTTCTGTCCCCACCTCCCCCCACCTACTCTATGAGCCAGACTACTGCTCCCCCTCATATATCCCCTACTCCTAATGCTCCTTCCCACGTACCCATCCCCAGTCCCTGCACTAACCTCTCTACTGCTCCACCCACACTCCCCCGCTCTCCATTCCCCATTTTGCCACCATTCCCCCACCTATCCTCATACCAGATGCCCCCTACCCCTCACCCTGTGGATTTTCTTATCCTATGTACCCCTGAAACCTTATCAGCACACATCTGGACCCCTCTCTCTCCTTGTTGACCCCTGACTTCTTGCCGTAATCCTCCTCTGTCCTCACCACCACCTACCTCTTCTCTCCACCCCCTTTTCCTACTCATTCTTCCCCCCACCACACTCCCGGCTTCCACTGCCTCACAGCCTCTCCTCCTCTGTGCGGCCTCCTGTTCCCTGCCGCTCCCCGTAACCGCTGTCTCACCCGTGACGTAACCGCTTCCATCCACGCAACGTCTCTGGCACCCTCTGATGGCTTATACTTCCAGCACTGGCGATGTGCTCCAGGCCCCAGCACTCCTCTTCTGCCCACTGTATCTTCTGACGCTCCCAGCTCTCCCTCCAGCTGGCTCCATCCACAGCCGGCTCCTGGATCGCCTCCTGATTGTGGGGCTAAGCCGCACCGGCGGCCTTGAGTGCCTCACCAGCCGACCATGCTGCTGCTCCTGACCTGCTGCTCCTGCCGAGCTGTGTCCCCTCCTGCTACGTCGCCTTTCTCATTTAGCAAGAGCCTCTGCTGTAGCCAGGTAAGCCCCTTAGACTCCACTAGGCTTTTTACCTGATCCAACAGCACGCTCACGCTATCCATGTTACAGCTATTCCTGCTCCTAAAAACTGACTGTTGACAGCTTCCACTGCTCTCCCCCTTATAAGCCCTTCTCCCAAACACCTCCCCTAGCAACCCCTTGGCTACCTCTTGTTTTCCGGCCTCAGTGTAGTAACTAGCCTCTCCATTCGATTCCCTTTCTTCTGGGGCTTCATTTACTATAAATTGTACAGAGTCACTTGATCATTTGTAAACCAGTTTAGTAGCCAGCAAAAAGCTAAGGGCAAAAGGATTTTTTTTTGTTTTCATTTGAAGATAGTTATGTTACATTTTAATTTTATTATTTTTTAAGTTGTAATTTAATGCTAAATATTAAATGTCATATTTTATTTATAATGTAATACTATTACAATTTCTAGTTAATATAGTTAATGATTTTTAATATACTATTACTGTATTTTAATTATATTTCCACGAAAAACAAACAAAAAAACAAAACAAAGCAGAAATAAAATCCTGTAATGCACTTTAATAATTTATTTTATCAGCTTTTACAAAAATTGTGTTTTTTTCCCATTTATCAAGAGAGGGTGGAGCATCTCTGAATCTACAACATTCTACACAGTGATTGATGATAAGGGTAGGAGCTGATTTTTATATATATATATATATATATATATATATATATATATATATATATATATATATATATATATATATATATATACAGGGAGTGCAGAATTATTAGGCAAGTTGTATTTTTGAGGATTAATTTTATTATTGAACAACAACCATGTTCTCAATGAACCCAAAAAACTCATTAATATCAAAGCTGAATAGTTTTGGAAGTAGTTTTTAGTTTGTTTTTAGTTATAGCTATTTTAGGGGGATATCTGTGTGTGCAGGTGACTATTACTGTGCATAATTATTAGGCAACTTAACAAAAAACAAATATATACCCATTTCAATTATTTATTTTTAACAGTGAAACCAATATAACATCTCAACATTCACAAATATACATTTCTGACATTCAAAAACAAAACAAAAACAAATCAGTGACCAATATAGCCACCTTTCTTTGCAAGGACACTCAAAAGCCTGCCATCCATGGATTCTGTCAGTGTTTTGATCTGTTCACCATCAACATTGCGTGCAGCAGCAACCACAGCCTCCCAGACACTGTTCAGAGAGGTGTACTGTTTTCCCTCCTTGTAAATCTCACATTTGATGATGGACCACAGGTTCTCAATGGGGTTCAGATCAGGTGAACAAGGAGGCCATGTCATTAGATTTTCTTCTTTTATACCCTTTCTTGCCAGCCACGCTGTGGAGTACTTGGACGCGTGTGATGGAGCATTGTCCTGCATGAAAATCATGTTTTTCTTGAAGGATGCAGACTTCTTCCTGTACCACTGCTTGAAGAAGGTGTCTTCCAGAAACTGGCAGTAGGACTGGGAGTTGAGCTTGACTCCATCCTCAACCCGAAAAGGCCCCACAAGCTCATCTTTGATGATACCAGCCCAAACCAGTACTCCACCTCCACCTTGCTGGCGTCTGAGTCGGACTGGAGCTCTCTGCCCTTTACCAATCCAGCCACGGGCCCATCCATCTGGCCCATCAAGACTCACTCTCATTTCATCAGTCCATAAAACCTTAGAAAAATCAGTCTTGAGATATTTCTTGGCCCAGTCTTGACGTTTCAGCTTGTGTGTCTTGTTCAGTGGTGGTTGTCTTTCAGCCTTTCTTACCTTGGCCATGTCTCTGAGTATTGCACACCTTGTGCTTTTGGGCACTCCAGTGATGTTGCAGCTCTGAAATATGGCCAAACTGGTGGCAAGTGGCATCTTGGCAGCTGCACGCTTGACTTTTCTCAGTTCATGGGCAGTTATTTTGCGCCTTGGTTTTTCCACACGCTTCTTGCGATCCTGTTGACTATTTTGAATGAAACGCTTGATTGTTCGATGATCACGCTTCAGAAGCTTTGCAATTTTAAGAGTACTGCATCCCTCTGCAAGATATCTCACTATTTTTGACTTTTCTGAGCCTGTCAAGTCCTTCTTTTGACCCATTTTGCCATAGGAAAGGAAGTTGCCTAATAATTATGCACACCTGATATAGGGTTGTTGATGTCATTAGACCACACCCCTTCTCATTACAGAGATGCACATCACATAATATGCTTAATTGGTAGTAGGCTTTCGAGCCTATACAGCTTGAAGTAAGACAACATGCATAAAGAGGATGATGTGGTCAAAATACTCATTTGCCTAATAATTCTGCACTCCCTGTATATATATATATATATATATATATATATATATATATATATATATAAAAAAAAAAAACAAACTTGCACTCGCTGGACTTTTTAGTGAAATAATTTACTGAAAAATTGTGACGTTTCGAGGACAAAAAATCCCCTTCCTCAGACAACCACTGACCACAGATGATGCCAGAACTCGGTTTGCCAACCATAGGTCTTCAATCAGGACAGCACTTAAAAAGGGTTTGAGTGACCAGCCAGTAGCTAGACACTTTGTGGAAAAAGGCCATGGACTCCAGGATTTAAGATTTACACTAATAGACCATGTCCCCCCACTGAGGCGAGGGAGTGACAGGGATACAATCCTTCTACAAATTGAGGCCAAGTGGATCTTTCGATTAAACACTCTTCAACCACAGGGACTGAATACTATGTTTGATTGGCACTGTTTTCTATAGACTGGCATTGTTTTCTATAGACTGAAGTGTTTTTGCCTTGTGCCATAACAACAAATTTTTTATTTTTTTTGGGAGAGTCCACGTACCATTCAATTTCACTCACCTAAGTTCCCTTTATATTCTTTACACCTTTATTGGTGATTTGGGCTTTGATCTATGTTTATTTCCCCTTTCTTCTTTACTCTGAATGGGGT